>NC_068989.1:33443940-33452023 GCF_001194135.2 Octopus bimaculoides | reverse complement strand
TATATATATATATATACACACATATATATATATGTGTGTGTGTATGTATGTGTGTGTCTGTGTTTGTCCCTCCACTATTGCTTGATAACCAATCTTGGTGTGTTTATGTCCCCATAAGCTAGCAGTTTGGCAAAAAAGACTGATAAAATAAATACCAGGCTTACAAAGAATAAGCCCAGGGGTCAATTTCTTCAACTGAAAAGCGGTGCTCCAGCATAGCCACAGTCAAAATGACTGAAACAAGTAAAAGAAAAGAATAAATATATATATCTGTTATAATGTGGATCCTCGTCCACTTGCATATTATTATTGCCACTGTAATATTCTTGTCACCACTAACAGTTTATCAAAATCTGATTTCACTTTCCTCATGAACATCAGTTCTGCTGGTGAACTTCCTGCTTGTGTATTGGGGTTCGGTGTCACCCTGTATACCCTCAGGAATTGTTGCAGAGCAGCTTTGTCTGTGACTTCCTTGTTTGTTTTTCTCAAAGTTCTTTTAAAAACAACAAGAGGAATACAGGATGACAGTCATCCAAAACCGTCGCTATGCTGTCTGTCTTTTTTCCTCTCTTTCTCTCTCTTATGATGTCTGATTCCACTATATATTGTGTTAAGATTCTTTATCTATCAGTTATCCTTATTGAGAAGAAACAGTCAAAATTAACCACCCTATACAATCACTAAACATCTCGTCTACTTAACACCGTCCAAGTTAACCCTCTTCACCTTTACAGCTGACATGAAAAACTACTAATTAAGCAAAAAAAGAGAAAAAATTGATTGCTATTAAAACGTGGAGAATTTTGGGGTTAATATTCTTAATCTTTAGTTACAGTTTCTCATTTAAATTACATAATAGGCAGAATTGTGGGATTAAGATAGTACGGTGTTTTGAGGGAGATTTGGCTGCTATTACTACCGGGTCTAGCTACCAGGTAGAGGTTTCCCTCATTGGCTCATACATACATATATACATAAAATCGAAATAAAATACCTAAAGCAACAGTCATCAAATAAAAAGCCAATTTCCATGCAGTGTCATGGGCCAAAAAAAATTTCCAATCTCTTGCCTAATTTGATCCCAGAGCAATCACTTATCTCACACTATTTCAGTATTACGTTCCAAAACCGAATTACAAATTTTGATGTATGGGGTATCCAAAGAATCAGTACTATTCCGGCTACTAATTAAACTTAATTTCCATTCACATATTTGCATTTCAAATATTTAACATTATAATCTTTTCCATAAATCAACTATTGTAAACATTTTATACAATGACGTTGTATTCCTCTCGGGAGACTCGCAGAGAAAAGACAACGAGTTGTACAATTTAATTATTACATTTATTATTCAATTACATACAAAGAACGCACTCACTCAAAGTTCGATGCTAATAAACAAAAGTCATGTCCACCATATATATCAGTGACATTTTACTACCCCAGTCATTCAGAACAACAACAATGAAACAATGAACTCAGACGAACCACATTGAAACATGAGACATCAGACGAATAACAAATCTAACAGTCCCTATAACAGTCACATTTTCTATATGTGTGTGTACCTTAAAAGACATCAATCATCACGACACACACCATCACTCACTCACTTTATCTCTCTTTTTCTCTCTCTCACACACAATCGCACACACACACGTCCATTTCATATAGATGTACATACATCTTTCACTTTCTTTCTCTGTCCTTTTCACTTATTATGTTATTAAGGTTTGTTATCCATCAATTATCCTTATTGAGAAGAAACAGCCCAGGTCTATGAGAACGCGTAAAATTTTGAGGTTAATTTTCTTAATATAATTTTTGTCTGTACGTGCTTCTTTGCTCATTCACAATTACGTTTATTTTTGTGCTGACAATATCGTGCCAAAATTCCTTTTTAAACATACTGGGTATTTGTTGAGATACCATATTGAGAGCTTGCAAAAACCATTGAGGTAAATTTTTTGATTTCATTTGGTTAGGTTTTATTGAATTTCAGATTTCTTGATAGGATGCCTCGAGGAAGAAAGAGTAACCTTGGCAATAAAACAAGACATGCTTTTGTTATGCATTCACTGCGTGCAAGCGAGACAGCTGAACAAACGGAACATTGCCGTGCACACACTGCTGCCTCTACGTCAATGGCTAGAGCTTCAGAAACACCTGAATAAGCTGACCTTCAGCGTGCATGCGATGCTGCTTCTACATTGATGGGTAGAGTTTCAGAAACACCTGAACAAGCTGACCGTCAGCGTGGACATGATGCTGCCTCTATGTCGATGGCTAGAGCTTTAGAAACACCCGAACAAGATGACCATTGATGTGCATGCGATGCTGCCTCTACATCGATGGCTAAAGCTTCAGAAACACCTGAACAAGCTGACCGTTGGCATGCACGCGATGCTGCTTCCACGTCAAATAGCTGTGCTTTAGAGACTGCTGACCAATGGGCAACAAAGCTTGAAGCTGATTCTCAATGGAAAATATGTCATGTCTTTCCGAGGGTTTCTTTGTGTTAATGGTCTAACAAGGCTTTCCATGACAGCCCTCAAGAGGACTACGCATCCCACCCACATATCATCATTGGTAGCATGTCAACTGTGTGTGTCCATTGTAACGCAATGCGGTGACCAGCAGAATCTGCCGGTATTTGTTGCTCCAATGGGACGGTTAGATTGCTTCATTTGAAAGTCGGTGCCGAACCTTTGACTTCCCTGCTTCTTGGTGACCACCCAGGTTCTAAACACTTTCTACGCAATATAAGAGCCTACAATTCCACTTTCCAAATGACCAGTTTTGGACATAAACCAATAAGAGATGGAAATTACATGCCCACATTCAAAGTACAAGGCCAAATTTACTATCAAATTGGTTCCCTGATTCCACAAGATGGCAATGAGCACAGTTTTCTTCAGATTTACTTTATGGGAAATGGCCCTGAAGAAACTGCACAAAGAGCCTCAGTTATTTCTGGAACAATAGCATCTCTTCTACAACTCCTTCAAAATATGCTTCATACTGTTAACCCTTACGTTACTATTTTCAAAACTGCTTTTCAGCACAGAGATGCCAATACTAATCATTTCAAGGTTGTCATTCAAGCTGACCACACTACACCAGGCCAGCATCAGGGTTGTTTTAACAGTCTCCAAACAGACGAGATTGCTCTGCTTATAACGGGTCCCCATGAGAGTGCTTCAAAACGTGATTTTGTTCTTGAATGGCAGAACTTGCATCTCCAATGAATAAATGAACTTAATCCTGCATATGATGTCCTCCAGTATCCATTACTTTTCCCTTTTGGTGATGATGGCTACTGCATTGACTTACCAAAGTGTAATCTGGTAACTTTAATGAATCTTCAACCATTGAAAACTATTTCCCAAATGGAATTTTATACATTTAGACTTAAGGTTCACAAAGACGACATCAACATTCTGCAAAGAGCACGGATGCTCCTCAATCAATATTGTATAGACATATTTGCTAAGGTAATTATTGCGTCTTTTATGATTTCGTTATGGTAATTTCCTAAGCCAGTTCTCAGATTATATAGCACGAGTTTTTTTCCATTTTCCAGGTTGACACTGAACACCTCCAATGGATTAGACACCATCAAAAGGAACTGCATGCAGAAGAATATGGCAATCTGCATGATGAAGTCAACCAAAATGATCAGATTATGGCTTGGGATGTTGGGCTTCCTGTCATTCTCCCATCATCATACATGAAAAAATGCAGGATGCTCTTACCTATGTCCGCCAATGTGGCCGTCCTGATCTTTTCATCACCTTCACTTGCAATCCTAAATGGAGAGATATCTAGTCTCACCTATTTCCTGGCCAAAATCCTTCAGACAGGCATGATATCATATCGAGAGTGTTTCACCTTGAGCGTAAGAAAATGATGGATGTTATTAGGTGTGGACAACTTTTTGAACCAGTACGGTGTTTCATGTACACCATTGAATGGCAGAAGAGAGGACTTCCACATGCCCATATACTCATGTTGGCTGATGTTGATTCCATTATCAGTGTTGAATTGCCAAATCCCCAAGAAGACAGTCATTTTTCATATTATTAAAACCAACGTGATCCATGGACCGTGTGGCCATCTTAATCGTAACTCTGCATGTATGGACAATGGGAAGTGCACAAAGCGTTACCCATGAAAACTTATACATGAAACCAAGACTGGCAATGATGGCTACCCTTTATACTGTTGCAAGGCACCACAAGAGGGTGGACATACAGCAATTATATCAACGGTTGATGGTCAAGATTTCAATATCGACAACAGATGGGTTATGCCACAAAACAAGGTGATTTGTAAAATGTTTTCAGCCCACATAAACGTTGAATTCTGCAACTGTGTAAATTCAATCCAAAACATCTGCAAGTATGTTCATAAGGGATCAGATTGAGCAGTTATTGAGTTGGTTAGGACAGATAACTCTGATGTCACCACAGATGAAATCACGTTTTACCAAACCGGGCACTACATCTCTTCCAACGAGGCATTTTGGCGCATATTTGGTTTTCCAATCCATGAACGTGAACCTGCAGTTATTACCTCAGTATTCATTTGGAGAATGGTCAACGGGTGTATTTTAATGAGGAAAATATGCATGACTGTGCACAACTACCTCGAAAATCAACACTTATTGGATTCTTTGACCTTTGCAGTTCTGACTCTTTAGCGAGAACCCTTCTTTATGCGGAGATGCCTACATTCTACACGGAATTATTCTCCCTGCTGTTGGCAAAAAAGAAAGCAAGGATGTATTTCACAAAGGGATCCGTCAATGCATGAAGCTGATGTCCTCAAGAGTGTACACAGTTCATCCGCTCAAATCAGAGTGCTTTCACTTCCATCTTCTTTTGCATGTTATCACAGGTCCAACTTGCTACGCTGATCTTCGCACTGTCAACGGCAATATTTGTTCATCATTTAAAGTGACCTGCTCCAAATTAGGTCTTCTTGACAACAATGATCAATATGATCATGCCCTCCATGTGGCATCCACTTTGAAGTCACCAAAAGCTCTTCACAAGCTTTTTGCCGTTATGCTAGTGTTCAGTGGTTTCCAAAATCCTCACTCTTTATGGGATAGATATCATGACAGCATGTGTCTCGACATTCTTATGCAATCCCGTTTCGGATCTTCAAACATGAATTTGCAGTTTACACCAGAAATGTACAGCTGCAGTCTGATGTTTCTAGAAGATACAACTTTGCAAATAAGTGGTCTTCCTTTGAAGAGCTATGTCGAGTCCCGTAAATGAGAAAATGAGGCTGTTTGTAACTGCCACTTACTTACTTAGGAGACATGCTATGATGCTTCAAATCTTCTGTCCTACATTCAAGAACGAGTACGCCGGTTGAATCCCGAACAAGCTGATGTCTTCAATTTTGTTTCATCAATACAATGGTGGCATCATCTTCTTTGATGCGCCAGGTGGCACAGGAAAGACATTTCTACTCAACCTCCTTCTTGCCAAAGTTCACCAACGTGGGCAGTTAGCCATTGCAATGACGTCTTCAGGAATAGCAGCCATGCTGTTAGATGGCAGTAGAACAGTCCATTCAACATTTAAGCTTCCTCTTAACATCAGTCATGTCGAAAATTCTTCAACCAACATAAGGAAGAATTCTGATGAGGCTGTTGTCTTTCAAAAATGTAAATTGATAGTATGGGAGGAGGCAACAATGCCTCACAAGAATGCATTTGATGCCATCAATGCAACACTACAAGACCTGCGCTCCAGCTCCGAACCGTTCGGTGGTGTTGTTTTGCTTCTTGCTGAGGACTTTCGTCAAACTCTTCCCATCGTCCCAAAAGGTCACCAGGTGATGAAATAGAAGTTTGCATCAGACATTCTCATCTTTGATGTTTCGTCCAGACGAGAAAGTCAACCATCAACATGCGCTCGATTCTTCACCAACAAGAGGGTGGTGATGAGTGCTGCAAAGTTATTAGATGTTGATAATGGGAACTTACCAATGGACGCAAATGGTTAGGCTGATATAAGTACCATCGGTAACTACGTCTCCGGCCACGAGGATCTTTGCAGAACAGTTTACCCTGACCTTTCAACAAACTACGTTAGTCACCAATGGATATGTGAAAGGGCCATTTTATCTCCAACAAACGCCACTGTCCAAGCTCTTAACATGTGCTTCTTTCGTCAACTTCCAACCCAGGAGCGAATCTATGCATCTATTGATTCAATAACGGCTCCAATACAAGTAATGGTTTACCCAACAGAATTTTTAAACTCCTAAGAACCGTCAGGAATGCCACCTTGCAAACTCAGACTTGGAGGTTCAATTATTCTACTGAGAAACTTGGAATCTCCTCGGCTTTACAATGGCACCCAGTTGCTTGTAACCCAATTGTTGGATGATGTTATCGAGGCTGAAATCATAACGGGTCAAGGGACTGGTGACAGTTTTCATTTCCTGAATACCACTAATTCCAACTGACTGTGTATTCCCAATGAAAAGAGTACAGTTCCCTGTATGTCTAAGCTTTGTCATGACCATCAACAAAGCCCAGGGTCAGTCACTCAAAGTGATTGGGCTGGACTGCAACACTCCATAAAATACGTAAAGCCACAGTCATCAAATGCAAAAGCCAAAGAACTGTTTATTACTTAAATATTACTTGCAATATTCACTTCGGAGATAAAACAGCATTCAGTCTGATGTATAGGTATCAACATGAGGTATGTACTATGGAAGAGTACATTGTGCTTATCCTAATGTGAAAGTGTTTGAGTACAAAAAGTGAGACTATAACCTGTGGCCTATGCCATCGGTGTAACCAGCCTGCTTATGCGTTGCTTGCGAAGATCTATTGAGGCAAGTGAAATCAAAATCTAAACCAAATTTGCTGACATGGCCAATGACAGCACCGGGCATATGGCGTAGTGGTTAAGAGTGTGGGCTACTAACCCCAAGATTCCGAGTTTGATTCCAGGCAGTGACCTGAATAATAATAATAAGAAGAAGAATAACAACAACAACATCGAAAAATACCTTAGGAATGAGAACCCAGGTTCAAAATTTCCCCAAGACACCTGATGAAGGCTGGAGGTTGTGTTAACAACAAACAAGATGAGGACAAATATCTGTCAATTATAAATAATGTACATAATTCCTCATCTCTTAAATATAACTGTATTCCTTTGATATCGCAGCACCTTTTGTGTCCATTGCTTACACTGGGTACATCATATGGAGTTTCTACCTACACCTTTTCTACAGATCAAGCAGAGCCATTTACCTGAAAGGGTTTGTGATTTGACAGCCTTTCTACTTACTAAGACTTTGGTTTTAGCAGTGTCATCAGCATAGAGGAGCTCTCAGGGGCACCCTGTCTTGAATTCCACTGTTATTGCCTGGAGGACTATAATGAATAAGAGGGGGTTGAGGACTGATCCTTGGTAAACCCCTACTTCTAATTGGAATGCTTCACTATACTTGTTGCCAACACTCACTTTACTAGCAGCATCCCTGTACAGGGCTTGTACAGCTCTTACCAACCACTCGTTTATCTCCAGTTTCCACACTGACCACTAGATAAGGGATTGTGGGACCCTCTCAAAGGCTTTCTCCAATTCAACAAAAGCCAAGTACAGAGGTTTACCTTTCACTAGATATTTCTCCTGCAGTTGCCTTACCAGAAATATAGCATCAGTGGTGCTTCTGCCTGGCACAAAGCCAATCTGCATCTCATCTAGGCTAACTGTCTCTGTAATTAGTTGGGCTATGACCCTCTCTGTAACTTTCATCACCTGATCCAATAATTTGATACCCCTGTAGTTATTGCTGTCTAAAGCATCACCTTTACCATTGTAGCAGTTGACTATGGTCCTTCATGAACTGCCTGATTTACGATGTGGGTGACAAGACACTGCCTGATATTTTAAGCATCTCAGCAGTGATTCCTGATGGGCCAGATGCTTTCCCTGCCTTCATATTCTTAATTGCTTTATCTACCAGGGTTATATATATAATATATATATATATATATATATATCCATATGTTTATATATCTATACGTCTATGT
>NC_068989.1:33433008-33441239 GCF_001194135.2 Octopus bimaculoides | reverse complement strand
GCTTCTCCAACATACTGAGAATTCAGAAATAGCAGTCAAAGAACTACTGATTTCAAAACTACAAATTATTACTCTATCAATCTGGAGTAATAATTTGTAGTTTTGAAATCAGTAGTTCTTTGACTGCTATTTCTGAATTCTCAGTATGTTGGAGAAGCAGGTTACTGTCAATCCCTATATATTTATGATATATATATATATATATATATATCCATATGTTTATATATCTATACGTCTATGTTTCTATATATGTATCCATGTTTATATATCTGTATGTATATTCATATGTTTATATATCTATACATTTACTAAATATGCCTCATTTAGATTGTTCTTGTAGAAAGGATTTTTCCTACCTCATCTAACTTTGTTTCTGTGTTAAATAATTCCATTTGCAGGGTTAATTAAATCTTGTTCACTACTTGATTCAAAGCTGTAGTTTGAAGTGACTCAAGTGCATCTGGTATAACTAAAATTATGATTCCCCTTACCTTGTTTCTCTGCCATAATTTCATACTTTTCACTAATATGTCATAACCAAAGTAGTAAACCTTTAGTTATCAACAGACATAACAATTCTTTTATCTCTCTTTAACCCTAGTTACTATATGAATTGATAGCTTCACATCTATTACCTCTAATTAGTAGAATATATATCCAATTCTTCAGTGAAATCTGAAAACAGACCATATATGACTAATATTATCCTTGGCAGAATCACTAGTGTGCTGGGTAAATGCTTAGTGGCATCTTGTCCATTGTTACATTCTGAGTTCAAATTCCGCCAAGGTCAAGTTTGCCTGTTATCCTTTTGGGGTCGATAAATAATACCAGTTGAGCAGTGGCATGTAGGGATGTTGATCTCAACTTATCCCCTCCTCTAGAATTACTGACCTTGTGCCAAAATTTGAAACTAATATTAGATCTCTCAGATGTCCAGATGTATACAGAAAATGTTTTTTATTTATTAGTGAAACAGAAATCTTACTGAATTTTTTAATGATTATTCTTAGATTTTTTTAATTAAAGTTTGAAATTCTGCTAAGGACTGGGTTATACTGAAACCTGTCATGAAGTGAGTTGAGAATATTTTTGATATTGGTTTTTCTTCTCAAAAATGTCTGAAAATATTCTAATGTGTAATGAAACTCAAAACACTTTACTGCTTCTCTAGCAAATCTCTTATCAGGAATACAGAATCTTTGGGTTTCTTCCAAACTGCTATCACTTGATCTCTCAGAAACCACTTTAATTTCTCAACTTTAGTACAACTTCTTTACCTTCTTTATCACAGGTAAGTGTTGACATAAATCCATCCTGATTGTTTCTGGTAGCTTTTCTTGTTATTGTATCTTTCATTTTGTTTTATTCACTATTCCCCCGTTTTCTTTGTTTAGCAAATGCTTCTCAGTTTTCTGATTCATTCACACACTTTGACTTACAATTCTAAATACTTCAAAACATGATTGTAAAACAGTGAAAAAATCCTTAATACTCACAACTACTTCAAGCTAATTTAACCTAATGTCTGAGTCATTGTTATCATCATTTAACATCCATATTTTATGCTGGCAGTGGTTGGAAGATTCAACAGGCTCCAGTGAATCCAAAGACTGCATCATGCTCCTCATCTGCTTTAGCATATTTATAGCTGGATGCTCTTCAATCACTTTACAGCAGTTTAATGCCCATTTTTCCATGCTTGAATGTGTTGGATGGAATTTGTCAAGGCAGATTTTCTATGGCTGGATGTCCTTCCTGCCACTAACCCTCACCTGTTTCCAAGTAAGGTACTATTTCCCCATGAACAAACATTTCTGCAGAATGTTGGAAATGAAGGACACTGATGCTCATTTACAACTACCATACAATATCAAGGCAAGGAGACAGTAACACACACACAGACATACACATTTATACCTACAGAGTGCATTCAAAAAGTATCTGACTTGTTATTTCCTGCCAAGACTACTGCTGCATGGGTAAAATCCTGTGAGTGGGAGGTGACACCACCCTTCAAGTAGGCTGTGTCAATTCCCAGTTGTTGTGCTTAGAGTTTAGCCATGTAGTCTGCACTTCTCAGGTTTTCGTTTTCATTGAATGCATCAATGCAGTGATATTGCATTGAGTTTTGCCAGAAACTTGATGTTCATGCTCAAACCTTGCAGAAGATTCAGCTAACCTTTGGCAATGACACTAAGGGTAAAACTCAGATCAGTAAGTGGTACAACCACTTCAAACATGACTGCATCTCATTGGAGAGTGAGGCATACTTAGGTAGGCCATCTACAAGCTGAAACAAAGACTCAATTGAGAAGGTTTGGTGAATAGTCATGTGCAGGAAGGGTGGTGTCACATCCCACCAAGGGATTTTGCCCATGCAGCATAAATTTTGATGGAAAAACAGTCATACTTTTTGAATGCACTTCATATACATATGTATGCAATGGGTTTCCTTCAGTTTCTGTCTACCAAATCCACTCACGAGGCTTTGATCAGCCTGGGACTATAGTAGAAGCGACTTACCCAAGGTGTCATGTAGTTGGATTAAATCTGGAACCGTGTGGTTGTGAAGCAAACTTCTTACTACATGACTATGAAATTTTCTGATATTCTTCTTGTATATGCTAAGATCATAATGAATAAAGGGTGGGTGGAGGATAACAAAGAGTTGTCTCTAGGCAAAACAAGTGTGTTTTTAATATGACTCGATGATTTTCTTCTTTTTGTAGTGTGCAAAGATGAGGTGAAGAAACGTAATGCCCTTGAAAATGTAACCAATATGAACTGAGGGATAGGAAAGTTTTCCTATTTAATATCCTATTTTTAATATCTAGCATTTTACATCTCTTTTATCTATAGAACATTATATAAATAACTGTTGTGTATGCATTTTACCAATAAATATAATTTATGTGGATCATGAGTTCATTTGTTTCTAATTACATATAAATGTAATTATATTTTTCTATTTACTGAACTGAGTGCATGAGTGGGGCCCAGTATCAGTCAATTTATCCCTTATTAACCCTTTCGGTACCAACCTGGCTGAAACTGCCTCTGGCCCTGTAGTACAAATGTCTTGTTTTCATAAGTTTTGAATTAAAATCTTCCACCAAACCTTAGTCACAATTTATGTTCCTAACACCAGCTTAATGATAAGTAAGTTATTTTACTAAATTCTTTGTTATATTTAAAATTAAGTGAAAGAAACACAGAACATCTCAAAATAAATACAGTAACAAAAGGGTTAACAAGCATTCCAGGACCAGTTTGAATCTGCTGTTACTAGTAGTACTGTGGCTGCATAAAGGTTCTCTCACTAGATCTTGGAGACTAATAAGAGTAGATTAAGCAGTATATGACATAATATGGCTAGACTAACTCCATCTTTAATATACAGCAGTAGGCATTACAATTCTTAATCTCCTAAAAATAGTTGCCATATCTGCCTCAAATGACATGTTACCATTTTAAAAGGAAACAGTAAATAAAGTCCAATATATGCTGTTTGATAAAAGACAGAATGGTTACAGATGGAATGTTTTTCATTGTCTTCTGAATCAGAACTGTTCTGATCTCAGAAGAGTTTGGACTACATAACATTCAGATGGGGATATGAAATATCTAAAGTGTTGGATATGTGAGTTGCACCAAAGTATTTGACCAGCTATCACCAGATCACATAACAGAATGTAGGTAACTGTTCAAACGTATTCAAGATTATCCAAATGCATATTTTTTTCTCTTGTTCAATGTCAAAGTATCTTTTCTGTGTGTGAGTAGTAGTAGTAGTAGTAGTAGTAGTAGTAGTAGTAGTAGTAGTAGTAGTGCTGCTACTACTTTTTTTTACTTCTGGGATCATATAATAACTCTCTACTTCATTTTGAGCATTGCTATAAATTGAATAGAATAAAACTGTAAAAAAAAAAAAAGAAAAACAAATATACAAAAGAGCTCTATACGTTAACTCCAAATTCAGTTTATTCTTTTGATTAAAAACATTTGAAATACTTGAGTCTAAAAAGATCTCAAGTTGTTACATTTTCTATTTTTATCAAGTATTTTATTCATTGTAAATAAAGAAATTTAATTTGTTTGTAAAAATTATGTACTGTTGCTAGAATTATTAAAAGAAAGCAATGTACTTTATGGGAATTATTTTAAAACAGTGTTCACCTTGCTTCTGTTTAGTAATGCATTGTAAATGAAAATTTCTAATTTTCTGTAATGCAGCATTTTATGCTTTAAATATTTCCTTTTAAAACTCAGCATTTTCCAAACAATCTTGTAGCTTTTTCTTTGTCTTTTATCAGCATATTAAACAAAATTGTTTTCCTTCTTTATGAAATATACTCCTGACTTCATTTAGTTCATCAATATAAACATTTCCTAACCAACATAAATTGGAAGCATATTAATATTACATGATTTCCTGTAGCAGTAATCTTTCTCATCTTCATAACTTCATTGAATACATGATTAACACACCCACCCTTCTGCTGAGAGGGTTACTTAACCCTTTAAAGGTTGGGTGTGGCTTATTGACACAAGCTCTCTTCCACAGAGGACAGGTGTGGCTTATTGACACACTACTGAATTGTGAAGAAGACAAGTATATAAGCCACATTTGCGTTAAAAGCTATTTGATTATCATCTTGTATATTTTTCCTCTTTTTTTTTTTGTCCCACATGAAAAGACTTGCTATTTATACTCAACCTTAGAGGGTTAAGCACTGCTATAGGCACTTAAAATCAGTGCAACAACAGTAACATTTTGGTGATCCTCCTCTTACATGAAGTTTTGAAAATCACTAGCTATAAAGCAGAAGCTGAGCTAAGAATTTGGATGTTCAAACAGCTAGCAGACAAGCAATGGTTATCCTCTAAGAAGTTAACTAAAGAAAAGTGTCCATACTGAGAGTACATCAAAAGAAAGGATCAAATTTCTCTACTGTCATATACAAAGTTGAGTCTACTTTGATCTTCTCAAAGTGACAACAAATCTAGTATACATCCAGAAATTAAGCCTTAACAAGATTAAACATGTGAAGCTCGATCTGTCTAAAAGAAAGAAGATACAAAAATCATGAGTTGTTAAATCTGAAGGTTTTTTTCCTTTAAACTGAGACAATAAATGAAATATATAAGTTGAATTTAAATAAACTATATTGTAAATTAGATTAGATTACACTGGTCTGTAACAATTTTGCTTCTTTGTAGGTGAAAGCAGTTTGTGGATAAGCTAATTTGGGGGTACTGATTCCAAATAAGCATCACCCTAGTAGAGATGTGAATTTATCAATTACACTGTCCAACAAATTCTAACTTTTTATCTGCTGACCTAAGTTTGAGTCAGTTTTGGGGTAATTTGGGGTCACTGAGTTTTGAAATGGCAATAGTTTTTTTGTATCATGTCTAGTTTTTCTTTCTATGGGCTGGCCCATATTGGCCCCACCTGTAGCTCCATGTTTGAAATGTTTGAATTCCCCTGACTCTTTTTGTTACACATGGCGTTAGGAAGGGCATCCAGCTGTAGAAACTCTGCCAAATTAGATTGGAGCCTGGTGTTGCCATCCGGTTTCACCAGTCCTCAGTCAAATCGTCCAACCCATGCTAGCATGGAAAGCGGACGTTAAACGATGATGATGATGATGATGATGATGATGTGGGTGTTTTACAGTACCAAGTCAAAGGATGAATGTTAATGACATTGTGAGAAGATCCTACTTGGCTTAAAGATTAAAGTTGGTGATCAGGATAAATTGTGGACCCGCACAATGTATGTAAACCGTATGTCGAAAATCAACACCAATAGACAAAAGGCACAAGGAAACAACTAACATTTGACATTCCTATGATATGGTGGGAGCCAAAGAACCATGTAAACGATTGTTACTTTTGTCTCATGAAGACCTCTATTTATAGTAAGAAAACGCAACAGAAAATAAGTTACCCAAATCTGGATTCAGCAATTCATCCAGTGCTTCACTCAAATGGAACACTAATACTTGCTTTCAAAGATCTGCCTTCACTGCAAGGTGAAAGTGATATATGTGAAGTAGATGTCAATCATAAAGATGACAGTGATACAGACTTTGTAGAAACATTCAACCAAGGAAAATGAAAACTTCAACCAGGCAAGTCTTTTCATGTGGGACAAAAAAAAAAAAAAGGAGGAAAAATATACAAGATGATAATCAAACAGCTTTTAATGCAAATGTGGCTTATATACTTGTCTTCTTCACAATTCAGTAGTGTGTCAATAAGTCACACCTGTCCTCTGTGGAAGAGAGCTTGTGTCATTTAGTTAGAGATCTAGGACTGTCAAAAGAGTTATCAGAACTGTTAGCTTCGAGACTTAAAGAGAAGAATTTGTTGCAGAAAGAAAAAAAAAAACGTGATTTATCAGAACAAGGAAAAAGGTCTCTTGATATTCTTTACAAATGGAAAAGATTTTGTTTACTGTTGTGACGTGGCAGGACTGTTAAACGTGATGGGTGTTGAACCGTATGATCCTAGTGAATGGAGACTCTTTATAGATAATTCAAAGAAGTTTAGAATGTGTATTACTCTATAATGGAAACTTGTTTGGTGCACTTCCTATTGGTTACTCTTTGCACTTAAAAGAGAATTACGATCACATAAAAGTTGTACTAGATTTACTTAAGTATGATGAACACAAATGGGTCATGTGTGGATCTAAAAATGGTCAACTTTTTACTTGGTCAACAAGGGGGGTATACAAAATATCTGTGTTTCCTGTGTTTATGGGATAACCAAGTGAGAGACAAACATTGGGAATATAAACTCTGGCCAGTTAGGAAGTTTGACTGATGGGGAAAAGAATATCATACACCCACCACTTGTTGAACAAAAGAAAATCATCTTTCCACCCCTTCATATTAAACTAGAACTAATGAAGTAATTAGTCAAAGCTCTTAATGTGGAAGGTAACTGTTTCAAATTCATATGTACATTTGCTGGTCAAAGTTATGATAAAATAACAGCAGGTGTTTTTGAAGGGCCATAAATCAGAAAGTTAACAAAATGCCAGAATTTCTCGAGCTTGATGGCTGACATAGAAAAAAGAACATGGGATTCATTTGTGACTGTTGTGAAAGGATTTTGAGGGGAGTGAAAAGGCTGCAAACTACAAGGATTCATCTTTTAGACTGCAACATGAGCATAAAGCTTCATTTTCTTAATAGCCGTCTCAATGGATTTCCTGCTCATCTTGGAGACGTGAACAATGAGCATGGTGAGCATTTTCATCAAACAATCAAGATTATGGAGGAGAGATATCAAGGCTAATGGAACACACATGACGGCAGACTACTGTTGGAGTATTCAAAGAGACTATGTAGACATGAAATACTCTATGTTCTCGCAAGCGAAAATTTGTTCCATGAATATGAAGGTAAATGTATGATGGTTTGTGCTTTATTCATCATATTAGAAAATTAACAGTATGTATTTAGTAAAAGGTGATGCTGTCTTACATTTCATATTCTATTGACATTTATAACATGGTTTGAAGCTATAAGACTTAGTAAACTATCTTGACCAAGTAAATTATTTATACAGCACATCATAAAATAGAGGTATGTTATAGAATGCAAACCTGATGTGTTAGGAAAAAAAATGGGTACCATATTTGAAATCAGCATCTCAAAATTAACTAAAAACAATCACAAAACCAAAGTTGGCAAAAAATGTGTTGACCAGTGTTATTGGCATTTTAAAAAATTAGTTGGTATTAATTCTTCATTTCAAACCATTCTATTCATTTAAAATTCAAGTAATATTTTACAATGCCTATATGCTACAACTGTTTAGTTGCTATATTACAGTGAAAGAATCAAAGAACAACTGCAAGGTAATAAAGACAAATAGTTACATCACCATAAAGCATATAATACAGTGTAGTTCAAGAATATGTTTTCCAGATTAACTCCCTGTGGTGTTATGGGCTGTGATGAGCTGTGTGTTGTGGTGGAGAGGGGTGAGGCAAACAGGTGAAGTCAGATCGGAAGTCGGTGACACGCGGTCGAAGGCTAGCACGTGGAGTCAGTTAGAAAACAGAGAGGTTACGAGAAAGACGTGTTCTGATCAGGAGCGATCGTGTACTCCGCTGCGGTCGACAAGGTAAGGTCCAACGTTTCATTCTGTCCTTTTGCTTCTTGTTGTCTTTTTCCTCCATCACACCACAAGCAATTTTGGCCCATAAG
>NC_068989.1:33430638-33431036 GCF_001194135.2 Octopus bimaculoides | reverse complement strand
CGTACATTGATGACATCCTTGTGGATGAAACCATAGTGCCAGCAACGGAGGTCATAGGCCACCTGAAGAAGTTCGGACTGGTCGCCAAGCCACCAGAGGCTATGGAAGTAGGCGCTGCACTGGGCCTCAAGCTACGGAGAGACAAGGCCAGTGCATTGGTGTTTCGGCGTGGGAACGAGATCCCTGAACTGGGCACCAGCGTGAGTAGATGGGAACTGTTCTCGGTGTGCGGGAAGCTGGTGGGACATTACCCGGTTGCAGGATGGCTTCGGACAGCATGTAGCTTCATCAAGAGACGAGCCGAAGGAGCAAAGTGGAATGACAGAGTTGGGGAGAAAACGACCGACATGATGCAGGAAGTCTTGGTCAGAGTGAGAGCAGAGGATCCAGTGAGGGGC
>NC_068989.1:33425716-33429714 GCF_001194135.2 Octopus bimaculoides | reverse complement strand
CGTGCAGATCGGGGAAGAGGTTTGGGCAAAACCCCCAAATGCATGGTGCACATCACAATGGGGGAAAGGAACTATAACCTCCATCAATTCAAAGAACGTCTCAGTCGATGGTATGCCACACCATGTTTTGGATGTGCGGAAGATTGTCAGTGCTTCAGAGGATGGAACCAGCTGCAGTGGGCAGGATGATGAAGACAGCAGCAGTAGGCAAGATGATGAAGGCAGCGCGCCAGGAACTCAGGCCAGTCCCGGGGTCGCACAGCGACCACAGAAGGAGTGGTACCCTCCTCCCTGGTTGGCTGATTATGAAACCAATTAAGGTAGTTCGGGAGCGAAGAGTGAGTGGGAGAGCCGGTTGAATGATCTATAGATCAGGGGTGGCGGGTGTTATGGGCTGTGATGAGCTGTGTGTTGTGGTGGAGAGGGGTGAGGCAAACAGAGGTGAAGCCAGACCGGAAGGGTCAGATCGGAAGTCGGCGACACACGGTCGAAGGCTAGCACATGGAGTCAGTCAGAAAACAGAGAGGTTATGAGAAAGACGTGTTCTGATCAGGAGCGATCGTGTACTCCACTGCGGTCGACAAGGTAAGAGGTCCAACGTTTCATTCTGTCCTTTTGCTTCTTGTTGTCTTTTTCCTCCATCACACCACACTCCCTAAAACAGAGAGTATCTGGCAAAGCTTTTTAAAACAGAAAGTTTCAACTTGTAACTGTTATTAGCTGAGAATGGCCGTAAACCACTTGAAAAGAATAACCTGTAAACTTTGAACAGTTGCAGGAGTAGAACAGTTCTAAATGTTGGTTTCTTAGTTTTCCCAGGTTGGCTAACTCGATTCAAGACACGTTTCCTTATTTACTTCTGCTTGGATCTTCTGATACTTAGACCTAATGAAAATTAAGTTTTATATTGTATTCATGTATTTTTGAGTGAAATTGAGTGATCAAAACAAACCAAGGCTTCTCACTTTGTCAGCTTGCTTCATACATCTGACGCAATGGACCAAAGGTAAAAGTCTAAAAAAATAATGAACTTTAGTGTGCTAATGGACTGGACTAGAACTGACAAATCATCATGAAGATTGCTATTTTTGTATGGCTGATATTTCTGGACATAACCTCAGGACTAATTTGTAGACAGATTACTCAAACTTTCCATTAGAATTGTACTTTATTATGTCAGAGTGCTTGTTCTTGCTATAAGTTAGATGTCATCAATTTGAGTGTTGCATGTAACCTGCTGAAACATGGTTACTTGAATTAAGTTAGGGCATAATTTAAAGACTTCAGCAGAATTATTGGGATCCATGCTGAAGTTTTTGTTAACATAGAGAAAAAAAAATTAGTTGCAGATCTCTAGTATGGAAGATGACATTATTTATTGCAATGATATTAATGGTTTGTTAAATGTGATGGTAATATGAATCAGGCAACTAGCAACTTCTCATTGACAGCTCAAAGGCCAGTTTATTGTATTTTGTGGAGCAATGGAAATGTATTTAATTCTGTACCAGCTTGTCACTTAATACAACTAAAAGGAAGTTATGAAACCATGAAAGTTGTGTTGGAAAAGCTCAAATACTTCAAATGCCTGTTATTGTTAGGCTTAACTCATTGTAAAGTAAATACCACCATGACCGATATCCAAATTACAGTGGAGAAGGCTAGCCACTGGATTTGGTTAAAAAGAGACGATGAGCAATGGCTAGAGGAATATTGAGCTATATTTAATAACCAGTTGATCTAGTAACCAGGATCTCATATTAGAGAGGTGCGCAGTGATGCCATTGAGAGGCAGGCTCCAAAACAGCATGCGGAGTTCTCGACTGGTAACACTTGCGTGTGCAAGTTTACAAAACATATGTAGAAATCTGAAAGTGATTTACATTCTGCTCAACTGAAAAAGCAATTACACTAAATTTCTTTGTTGTTTGTGTTTATGAGACAAACTCAACAAGATCACCGTGTAAGAAAGGAATGGTTGGGAAAAAAGATTTTTTAAAGCTGGAAAACATCTTGCTAGGTTTCATGAAACAATTTGATAAAATTTAGATTTTTTTCCAAATATTTACATTGAGAATTTCCTACTTTAAGTTGAAAGAAATTGAAGGCAAGTATCTTAGACAGGTCTAAGATAAAAAGTATTAATGAAAGATGAGCTATTTATAAGTTTACTTAAACCTATTGAGAAAAAATCCCTAGATAACATCAACAGATGTGGATGACCCTTTGTGCAACAAAAGATACAAAATCTATGAATATTAGGTGAATTAGTTACTTTTTCTTTTCCAGAAGTGAGGATGTAATTTGAATATCAAAGTGCATTTCCTCAACAGTTATTTAAATTACCAGTTAAGGAGCTGTTGGTGGAAACACTCTTTGCATTTCACTAAGACACAGAAAGATACCAGTGGTGGTGGAATTTGAACATGATGGCAAACTATTGTAGATGCTTAATAAGGGAACATAATAGAAGTGACTATGTCTAAGAATCCAAGAAAAGAAAGTTGCTGCTTTAAACAAACTAGCTTTGTTTTCATACTAACTCTACATCGTCAGATATAAACTCAACATGAAATGGATGGAATTTGTTGGCTGGAAGGTGCATTTCTTCTGAGAATGTAGCACTATTTATTATTGTGTTATTTCAGTGATACTGATGTATTTTATTGACAGATTTCATGGGTCGATAGTACAACATTTTATAAAGTATCTAATTTTTATACCTATTAACCTAATATACGTACCTCAATGTTGCCAAAAAGGATTATATCTTCCCATAAAACAACTAAAATGACTGTACTATCACAAGATAATTATAACTTCTAATACACGTACTTTTTTTTATTGCTAACATTTGACAGTTTGAAATCAACAACCCCAAATTAGATAAGATAGATGCCTTTCATGACAAAAGCAAAAAAATTCTACTTTAAAATGCAGCCCAGTGTTATATATAGTAAAGTATGAGCCTCATAAATCTGAAGAATGTTGACTGGGGCTGATCACAAAATGTCTAATTAACACAACAATATAGAGATGATGAGAAAGGCTGTTCAAAAAGGAAGAATTAACTTAGCTGAAAAAGTAATTTGAAAAATAGAGTATTAGCAATAGTTGCATTTGTTTCATATAAAAGGAAATTAGAGCATACTCATTATATGAAAAGTGGTGCTCATTTTTGGCATGTAGTATTGTGTAAATACTCCAAGATTCCTCCTGGATAAGCAGTGCTTATAGTGAGAATTCTACTCTTTTGGTTATACTGTGGATGTAATATTGAAATATCAACTGGACAGTCTAAGTTTGATAGTGACTATAGAATTACATTAGCATGTTCATACCTTTTTCAAAAATAGTAAAATAAAATTGAGAATTGAATAGAGGGATAAAAACTACAGTAAAGCATTTTTAGTCTGGCACAGCCATTTCTGTTATCTCAAGTATTAAATACTCCCTCATCACAAAATCTTCAAGAGCTCAAATATTTATATTTTATATACCTAAGAAATTATATATATCTGTATATATAAAAGGCAGGATGTGTGTGTGTGTGTACGTGAATGTAATTTATGCATGTCCACAAATTAGCATGCATGTCGCTCCAATTTTAGGAGGACATTCGTCATGACCCTATCTGCATTTTCGTCAATTTTTTCTCTCAGAGGCACCCGCGTATGGCTGTAAAAATCGATTTCAACCATAACTTTTACTAATTTTGAAGTTTGCTAACATGGCGAAGTCAAAGTGTGCATATGTGCATGAAAGAGAGAGAAATTGTGTTGATGTATGTGTGAGAGGGGGAGTGAGGGAGAGATAGTTTCCCAGCGTCTAACAAAAAAAGTAAAGAAAAAGTGGGAGAGGGAGACAGAAAGCATTTAACGAAAGAAAAAGTGGGAGAGGGGAGTAAGGAAGACAGAGTGTCAGCGGTCATGAAAAATGAAAATGTAAAATGCTTTTTTTTTTCTTAAACATGAGATATAGTTTCAAATATAGGATGT
>NC_068989.1:33419069-33424080 GCF_001194135.2 Octopus bimaculoides | reverse complement strand
CATAAAAGACACCATTTCGAGTGTGGCCGTTGCCAGTATCGCCTGACTGGCCTTCGTGCAGGTGACACGTAAAAGCACCTACTACACTCTCTGAGTGGTTGGCGTTAGGAAGGGCATCCAGCTGTAGAAACTCTGCCAAATTTAGATTGGAGCCTGGTGTTGCCATCCGGTTTCACCAGTCCTCAGTCAAGTCGTCCAACCCATGCTAGCATGGAAAGCGGACGTTAAACGATGATGATGATGATGATGATGTCACAAAAATTTAGCTAGTAAAACCTCCACATATGACAATGGTGTTTACTTATTCATTAGTATTTTTCCTAAGTTACCAATCAATACATCTGTAATAAACATGAAAACTTCACTCATAGAATGTGTTCCATTAGCTGGAATTGAAATACAGTTGTTATGTTTATTTGTGGATGTCTCATTTCTTATAACTGCATACTTATACACATGTAACTTTTAGTAATAGACTTATATGGAATAAAATCCTTCAAAAATGTATTTGTATTTTCAAACAAAACCAGGAACTTAGGTATTAAGCAATTATACAAAAAAAAAAAGAAAAACCTAGTCACCTATCCAGTAGAGTATGCTAACTTCATTTCTTTCAAGCCTTTGTGTATCCTCTATAGTCAGCCCATGTTTCACTGCCATGTAACACAGCTGTTTGTACACCAGCATCATACAATTTGCCTTTCACTCTGAGAGAGAGACCCTTTGTTATCAACAAAGGTAGTAGCTCTCTGAACTTTGCCCAGCCTGTTCTTATTCTAGCAACTACGCTTTCAGAACTTCGTCACCTAGGTAATAGAAGCCATCTACTACTTCTAAGGATCTCCCCAGACACTTGAGGAAGTCTATTCTCTGTACATTCTTAGTGTTTAATATACCCACACATCTGTCACACGCAAAGACAATTTTCTCTGTTAACCTTCCTATGATACCACTGCACTTCTTATGTGTTCATAGCTTGCACTGTATGGTGTTTCTACCATCACCTTTCCTACCTATTGAGAATGGCCATCTACCTGAAGGGATTTGTGATTTGTATGTTTCCCTATGTACTAGGACTTTGGTCTTTGCTAATTTAACTCTTTGATTCCAGACCTTGCTTCCACACTTTGAATTTCTCCTCTAGCTCAGGTAGTGATTCAGCTATAAGAACAAGATCATCAGCATAGAGGAACTCCCAAGGACAGCTAATCTCAAATTCTTCTGTTATGGCCTAGAGGACTATGATAAACAAGATGGGGCTGAGAACTGATTCTTGGTGAACCCCTACTTGTACATTAAATTCCTTACTATACTCGATGCTGACCTTTACCTTACTGACAGCATCCCTATACATGGCTTGTACAGTCCTCAACAACTACTCATCTATCCCTAGCTTTCACATTGCCCACCAGATGAAGGAGCAGAGGACTCTATCAAAGGTTGTTTCCATGTCAACAAAAACCAGGTACAGAGGTCTATTCTTGGCTAAATCCTTCTCTCGCAGTTGCCTTACCAGGAAGATAGCATCAGTAGTGCTTCTTCTAGGCACACAACCGAAATGCATTACACACACATATATGTTGCTTTCCGAAGAGGCAGTCCCTTGGCTATTTATATATGTGTATGTGTGTGTATCTATCTATCTATCTGTATATATATATATAGATAGATCTCTGGAGATATGCTGTGATTGAGAAGACCCAGCAAGTAAAGTGAGATCACAGCCATAGCCTATACCAGTGTCGCATAACCAGCCCATTTAAAAAGTACCTTTGAATTGTCAGGCAACATGCCATACTTGAGGAGACCTATTGAATCAAGTAAAATCAAAATTACAATCAGAAACACAATCAAATTGAACTCAAAATGGAAATTGTAGTTGTGGCCAATGCCAGTACCGCCTAGCTGGCTCCTGTGCTGGTGGCATGCAATAAGCACCATTCATGTGTGGGTTGATGCCAGTGCCACCTGACTGGCTCCCCGTGCCAATGGCATGTAAGAAGCACCATCTGAATGTGGTCGATGCCAGTGTTGCCTGACTGGCTACCATGCCAGTGGCACGTAAAAAGCATCCATTGCACTCTCGGAGTGATTGGTGTTAGGAAGGGCATCCAGCTGTAGAAACCTTGCCAGATCAGATTGGAGCCTGGTGCAGCCTCCTGGCTTACCAGTCCCCAGTCAAACCGCCCAATCCATACCAGCATGGAAAACAGATGTTAAACGATGATGATGATGATATATATACATATACATATATATATACACATGCACACACCTTCCATGCTCATCCCCCAAAACCCTACTCACACCATTTCAACCAATCACCTCCTTTCTGTGCCTTTAGCCACTGCCCTTTCCCACCTCTGTTATGCTCAATTCTAAACACTTCTTCTATCTACTATCATTCTCAATACCCTTCCATATCTACCATCATAAACCCACATATGAGAGCCTCTTAGGTATCCCTATCTCTCTCCATAGCTCCTACACCTTACACATGGTTCTATGACTTTCTGTTCTATTCTCCTTCCTGAGCCACTCCTATATCTCCCTCATTACCACTCTGCATATTTGTATTTTTCATTTGCAACCCTACCCTTATTTTTCATTCATTACATTAACCTCTATATCCAACTATATTCACTCTTACAAAAGCATTCACTTTCTTTCATACCTTCCTAGGATCCACTATTCTTGCCCTCTTATGCTCACTTTGTTTCTTTTCTTTGAGAGTTTACTCTAGCACCCCATCACTATTTTCCTCTTCTCTCCTTCAGCCATGTATCACCTCCATAATAAGATACCTGTGCTTGTTCCCCTATCATACTTTAGTCTTTCAACATGTGACATACACCTCTACTTTCCCCTCCCAAATGCTTCTTCTTAACAGTGGGAGCTTTTTCCTCCCTTTCCTTCCCATCTTCTATTCTTTTCTGTCTCGCAAATTACATGACAACCTTACTAGTGCCAGTAGCATGAAAAAAGCATGCGGTACACTCTGTGTAGTGGTAGTGCCAGTGGCACACAAAAAAGTAGCCAGTACACTCTGTAAAGTGGTTGGCATTAGGAAGGGCATCCAGCCATAGAAATCATGCCAAAGATGACATGATAGCTTGATGCAGTGCTGCTATTTTCCAGTTCCCTGTCAAATCGTCCAACTCATGCAAGCATGGAAACCAGGTGTTAAATGGTGATGGTGATGATATACATAACTAATTCTGCTCATATATATATTTGTAAGTTGAAATATGTTTGTCACATATTTCAACTGTTAAAAGGTAAATACACTGCGGTTGCCATACAGAAAAAATCTCTCTTATTGTAAAAAGGTGTAAAAACACCCAGTCTGTTCAGTGTCACCATCTATTAGGAATCTCTGACTGATTCAAGCTTCTTGGCTATTTTCGATGAGATGTACCTAAACAGACTTATAAAGCTACCGCTTCATGTATAATTCAGTCAACACATTGACTGATTTGCACTAGTAGATCACCCAATCAAAGGAAAATAACAGAATTATTAGTGTTAAGCAATGTTTATGTATGAGCAGAATTAGGTAAGTTGAAATATGCTTGTCACATATTTCAACTGCTAAAAGGCAGATATACTGCATATATATTTATAAGTGCAGGCATGAATGTGTAGTTATAAATTTGTTTCCCAACCACATCATTCCAAATTTAGTCCTACTGTGTAGCACCTTGACCATTGCCTTGTATTATAGCAATGGGCTGACCAAAATCTTATGAGTGGATTTGGTAGACAAACTTAAAGAAGACTGTCGTGTGTGTGTGTGTGTGTGTGTGTGTGTGTGTGTGTGTGTGTGTGTGTGTGTGTGTTTCTTTGTTTTGGCATTGCATAATGGTTGTAAAATGATTGTCATTGTCATACAAGCAGTGAAATTTACTTCCAGTATTCTGCAAGAAAATGTCTTTGCTTGGAAACAGATGAGGATTATCAAGAGGAAAGGTTTCTGACTAGAAAATCTGCTTCAACAAATTCTGTTCACCCCATGCGAGTATGGAAAAGTGGACATAAAACTGATGATGATAAATATACATACACAAACACACACACACACACATAGATATGATATAG
Organism: Octopus bimaculoides; assembly: GCF_001194135.2. Taxonomy (NCBI): domain Eukaryota; kingdom Metazoa; phylum Mollusca; class Cephalopoda; order Octopoda; family Octopodidae; genus Octopus; species Octopus bimaculoides. The sequence continues at coordinate 33,419,982 of NC_068989.1, read as the reverse complement.
ATAGATAGATACATGTAACTTCTACTAAAAGTACTGAGTGCTTTTTTCTTTCATTTGCCCACTCACTCATACAGGGTGTTTGGGCTAAAGTCAACAGTTTGCATAAAAAGAAAAGAAAGCACAATATCCAATCCAAAAATAAAACTACTTTTGTTAAAAAAATCAAGAAGTTTCAATTAGGTTATGTTTGGGTGATAACAGTTTACTCAAAGTAGCTGCCCTCAACTTCCACCATGGCCTGAAGATGGCTCCAGAACCTGGTACATGCATTCCTCCTTTTGTCCCTGGGAAAATCTTCAAATACCTTGATCTTGCCCACCATCTTGGCCTTGGTGTTGCAGGCTCAACTGTGGCACACACATAGTAATCCATGGGAATACAATTAAGGGAATTAGGAGGTCAGAAATTGGGGCTGGTGAAGTTGTAGACATTCTCTGACAACCACTTCTGACTTTTTCCAGATGTAAACAGTCGAATCCTGCTGCTATACATGGCCTTCCAGCAACTTCCCATGGCCATCTGAATTGAGACCTAAGACCCAGTTCAAAGATGCTGTATGAATTCTAGCATACAGACACAGTCAGAACACTTGCTGGCCATGGCTTCATAGTGTTCATTACAGCTGTCCATGTCATGATTAAAGCCTTTACAGTGTTTACAGAGCATTGAGCAACAGTCATGATAGCAGCCTTTTGATACCCAGCACAAATAATCTTTTCCAATATTCAGATGGTTCTCAGTCTTCTATCTCAGCTAGTTTTTCTCAACTATAACTTTGATCTTTATGCTCTCCAATGTTGTTGACTGTTCACCAATACATCAAGCTGTTTCTGAAAAAAGGAGGCATAAAAACCCACCAAATTTAGCCTGATCCTCCTGTATGCATATATATATATATATATATATATATATA
>NC_068989.1:33410579-33418703 GCF_001194135.2 Octopus bimaculoides | reverse complement strand
TGTGTGTGTGTGTGTGTGTGTGTGTGTGTGTGTGTGTGTGTGTGTGTGTGTGTATATATATATATAAGAAAACTCCATAGCTGTTAATCAGTTCAGGGCCATCTCCCTCCAGAGTGTTGAGGGGAAAATCTTTTCTGTACTGGTTAAAAGGATGACATCATACATGACTGAGAAGGGTATATAAACACATCTATCCAGAAATGTGGGGTTCCAGGTTTCTCAGGATGTCTGGAATATACAGGAATTCTTAGTCCGTTGATTCAGGAAGCTAAGAGAAGTAAAAGTAAGTTGACAGTGGTTTGGCTGGATCTGGAAAATGCATACAGATCAATTCCTCATGCCCTCATATGTGCAGCTCTTGACTGCTATCATATTCCCCCCATATCAAGGGAATAATCAGCAGTTATTTTGGAGGCATCTAGTCACGTTTCACAACAACCCATTTTACAACTCAGTGGCAAGACCTTGAGAAAGGGATCATAACTGGGTGCACTATTTCCCCCATTCTTTTCATCATGAATCTCCTCATATCAACTGCTGACAGAGAAGCCCAAGGACCAACAATGGAATCAGGCAGCTGTCAGCACCCAATAAGGATGATATTACGGTAACAACTGCAATCCATGTGGATGCAGAAAGGGTGCTGACTTCACTAGAACACATGGCGACGTGGGCAAGAATGAGGCTTAAGCCCCCAAAATCGAGAAGCATGGTGATGGGGGGGGGGGTGCAAAGTAATCAACAAAATCAAGCTGCAAGTGCAAGAAGAGGCGATTTCATCAACAGAGGAAAATCCTATTAAATGCTTTGAAAAGATGTTTGACAAGTCGCTGTCAGACAGAAGCAATGTCACCAACATTGAAAAACCAGCAGGGGAGTGGCTGATGAGGATTGATAGATCAGGGCTTCCAGGAAAGTTCAGGGTATGGTTCTACCAACATGGACTGCTCCCAAGGCTTATATGGTTGTTGACACAGTATGATACTCTGATGACAAGTGCGGAAAGGGTGGAGAGAAAGATAAATAAATACCTCCGAAGATGGTTAGGTGTTCCCCTAAGCTTCACTTCAATAGGTCTGTACATAAGATCAGGACAGCTGTAACTTCCCCTGTTGTCCATAGTGGAGGAATTTAAAGTATCAAAATGTAATGTTGTAATAATGTATAGAGACTCTAAGGACGAGCTTGTTAGACAAGCAGGTCTGGGCGAAAGTGGGTAGCTAGTGTCACAGTTGCTCAGGCTGAAGAGATGCTGGAGCTACTTGACATCATTGGAGTTACATGCAGAGTCACCAGGGTCTCAGTTCTTCCTATTTCTAACAATGGAAGAAAGCAGACACCAGGGAGAAGCAGGTTATAGCCCAGGAAGCGGTGCAGTACCAGTAAAGAAGAAAATCAAGAGCTGTGAAGTTGGTATCTCAGGGTGCATGGACTAAATGGAATCTCCCTAAGATGAAGCTTACATGGACTGACCTGTGGTGGCTGGAATCTTTTCGCATCTCCTTCCTGCTGCAGACAGTGTACAACACACTCACGACACCAACAAACCTGCACAGAAAGGGTTTGAGTGAAGACCAGCAGTGTAGACTTTGTGGAGAAAGAAGCACTCTCGCACACATCTTGGCAGAGTACAGAGTAGCACTTTCTCAAGGCAGATATAAATGGCACCATAATAGGGTGCTTACAACACTTGCTCACACCTGGGAGTAGGAAAAGCATAAGAAACACCATCACCAAGGGAAGGCAACAGCAGCAATTAAGTTCGTGAAAGAAGGAGAGAGACCAGTAAAGTCAGTAAAAACAATACATAGCTTGCTGCAAGAATCTTGACCATGGGATATGAAAGTGGACTCAGGGGAGGGATTGCAGTTTCCCCAGGTCATCCATACAACCCTGAGGCCAGATGTAGTCCTGTGGTCTGAAAAGGAAAAAAAAAAAAATTATCGTAATTAAATTAACAGTCCCATGGGAAGAGGAGTATGATGAGGCTCACGAATGGAAGCATGCCAAATATGAGAGCCTTCTGCAGGATTGCAGGGAGAAGGGATGGCAGGTATGGCTTTTCCCAGTTGAGGTTGGTTGTAGGGGATTCCCTGCTGAGTCAGTATAGAGGATGCTTACAGCAGTTGGAATGAGAGGTAAGGAGTGAAGGGTGGTTGTGCAACTGAGAGGCTACTGAAAGAGCCTCTTGTTGGCTTTGGAGTAAGAGAGAAGCCAGGAGGGGATGAAGAACAGTGACTTGGCCACCTCTGCTGACCCACCAATGGGAGAGTGTTAGGGTTCAGATTCAAAACACCTGATGAATATCGGATACTGTCTGACGACATCAGTTCCTCCTGGTCAAGGCTTCATTCACTTTGGTGAATGGATAAAGCACCTCCTTATAAGGTGTTATTGACATATATCTATATATATATATATATATATAGAGAGAGAGAGAACAAATAGTGAGCCATTCTTTAAGTGCTCTGCTTGTTATTTCCAGCAATGGCTTTGACAAAAGTAGCATTAATTTTCTTAGGTCATTCAATTTTTCCTCAATTGAGTAAATCTATAACGACTTCTGGAAACAGCTGTAAGCCAAATTTGCCCTAATAAAGGAATTATATGTAATGACCATTATTTTAAACTTATTTCTTTTATATATATATATATATATATATATATATATATATATGTTTCTTTTATCTTCTATTATATAAAACAGACCTGTGTGTGTGTGTATTCGCTTTTAACGCTAAAACGGGTGCATGAATTGGTTCCATATTTAGGGTGCATAAATAATTTGACCTCAGATACATAATGGGGTCTTCATTTATTTTTTTTTTATTATTAAAACTAAATCAAATAATATTGCTTTATATATGAATCACTTCTTTAAAAAAGTTTTCCAATGTCTAGTATTGACGTAGCAACAGGTTTTTCAATGTTTACTGCTACCTAGACATGCACATATATGTATAACCACTTCTATTTCATTTCAGAACCTGCGTTCACTTTTCAGGTGAACGCATATGTATATATAACTGCTTCTATTTCATTTCAGAACATGTTATATCTATACCTCTCTATATCTATCTTCCTCATTTTCTATTTCTTATTCTATCATTCTCTTATTCATTCTGTCAACCATTCTGTCTATGATTCACTTCTTTAAAACAGTTTTTCAATGTCAGCTACACACGCACATGTATGTATAACCGCTTATGCTTCATTTCAGAACCTGTGTTATATCTATATCTATCTATCTTCCTCTCTTTCCATGTATCCGTAAATAACAATGCCTAGAAGGAAGGTGTCAAGTTTGTCCCCAATGTCAAGGTCAGCCAAAAGAATGTCTCTGTCACCAGAAAGAGAGACATCTGGTAAAAGTGAAGCACACCAAGAAAGAAACAGACTGTGCACTACAACAGTCAGAGCATCTGAGAATAATGAGACAAGAGTTATGCATAAAAAAAAACAGTTGTGTACTGCTGCTGCCCAAGCATCTCAAACTGCTGATCAGATGCATACACATGTGACAAGGAATAGGATCTTCACTACAGAAAGAAGAGTAGTTACAGCAGCTCAGAGAAGCAACTTCTATGAAGCATCTTTCAACTACGATCCAGCAGTTAATCATGCAGATAACACTAATGTTTCCATTAGTGTAATGACAACTGAGTAAAGCAAGGAAGTGGCCTGGAGAGACACCTGGGTTGTGCTGCTGTGGTGGAAAGGTTAAACTCCCTGCAATGCCACAACCTCCAGAGCTATTAAAGAAACTGTTGTCATCAACTGACCAAGATTCTAAGCACTTCCAAAATAAAATTAGACAATACAATGCTGCACTACAGAGGACATTATCTGGATCCACAAGAGAAATAACTGAGCCAGGATTCATGCAAACTTTCAAGATTCAAGGGCAGATATATCATCATATTGGCTGTCTACTACCTCTGTCAAATGAGTTACCAAAATTCCTACAAATATACTTTATGGGTGATTCTGAACAAGAAGGGCAAGAGAAGAGAAAGAACATTTCTGGCATTAGGATGAACATTGTGGTGTCTCTGCAAAAGATACTGCACAACAACAACGACCTAATCAGAAGCTTCAAGACTACACTTAAAACAATTCCAACTGACTCCAGGACATACAAGGTAGTTATTAGGTCAGACAAGAAACCAGCTGGTCGACATGGAGGGAAGTTTAATGTGCCAACAGCAAATGAAATAGCTGTGCTTCTGGTTAGGCAAGAACACGACAGGTGTGACATTGCCCTTCATCTCAGAGACAGCAGACTGATGAGGATTTCAGAAACACACAGGTCCTATGATGCACTACAGTATTCATTGCCATTCTGTTATTGACAAGATGGTTACCACATCAACATTGCTTAGACTAACTCCTCAAAGAGAGTCTCATCCAATGACTTCTATGCATTCCACATCATAGTGAGGAGTGAAGATTCCAACCACATCCTACACTGTAGGGATCTTTTCAGTCAGTTCATTGTTGACATGTATGCAAAAATTGGAAGTGAACGGTTACTCTACTTGAGACTAAACCAGAAGAAACTAAGAGTGGAATCATATGCACACCTGCAAGCTGCAATGCTGAATGATCATGACGTCAACAGCATGGGCTAGCTGATCATCCTTCCATCATCATTCATAGGAAGCCCAAGGTACATGCATGAGTGCATACAAGATGCAATGACATATGTTAGACACTACAGCAGACCTCTTCATAACCTTCACTTGCAATCCTAACTGGAAAGAGATTTAAAATGAACTCTTCCCAAACAAAGAGCCAAAAGATAGACATGACATAATTGCAAGGGTCTTCAGACAGAAGGTTATCAAGCTCATGTAGTTACTGACCAAAGATTAAGTGTTCGGTGCCACTAGATGCCACATGTATATGTTCGGTGCCTCTAGATGTCACATGTAGAATGGCAGAAACGTGGTCTTCCTCATGTACACATCCTGCTATGGCTTACAGATAAAATCCATGCCAGAATGATTGACAAATTCATCAATGCAGAGATTTCAGATCCTCAATGTGGTCAAGACCCAAATGGTACATGGCCCATGTGGGAATATCAACTTATATGCTCAATGCATGCAGATAGAAAGTGTACAGAAGGCTTTCCAAAGAAGTTCCTTCGGGAGACTCTGACTAGATATGATGGCTATCCACTCTACGGAAGAAGAAGGCCAAGTGATGGTGGGTTTGAAACCACCATCAAGAAGTCATCTCATACTGAAATTCCAGTTGACAACAGGTGGATAGTACCATACTGTCCACTCCTCTCCAAGATATTCAATGCACACATCAATGTTGAGTTCTGTATTTCAGTGAAATCCATTAAGTATGTGTGCAAATATGTCAACAAAGGATCTGACATGGCAGTCTCTGCAGTCCAGGATTCACAGAACAATGATGAGATCAAGACCTCCAAATTGGGAGGTACATCAGCAGTGGTGAAGCATGTTGGAGAACCTTCCCATTCATGAGAAGTTCCCCATTCATGAGAAGTTCCCCATTCATGAGAGATATCTCCACGTGGAACACATTGCAGTTCACCTGGAGAATGGAGAAAGGGTTTACTTCACCCCAGACAATGCAACAACAAATGGAAGCCCCAAACAATGCCACACTTACAGCATTCTTCAAGCTCTGTCAGGATGATGAAGTTCCACAATACTACAGCTGGAACAAAAGGAATGGCAGCCATGTGCAATTTGAGCACCCACAGATCATCCTGAAATCAAGAAATCAGACACAGTTGGCAGTCTATGTTGTCCATCCCAACTACTCAGATTGCAACTATCTAAGGCTTTTGTTGCACCATGTGTCAAGGGACCCACATCATTCACTGCCTAACGTACAGTTGGCATCACAGTATGTCAAACATATCACCAGGCTTGCCATCTCAGAGGTCTTGGAAGGTGAAGCACACTGGGATGCCACTCTGAGAGAGGCACAAATATGCAAGTCTCCTATGCAGCTGAGAAGTCTCTTCTCCATAATGTTGGTGAACTGTGGATTGTCAAATCTGAAACAACTTTGGTACAAAAACATGGAGAGGCTTTGTGAAAACATTCTCCACAGAATTCAATATTAGTGAGGGTGATGACACATTCAATGATGACATCTTCAATGAAGCAATAAGATTAATTGCAATCAAGGTTTGATCACTGGGTAGAAATAAACTTGAACTCTATGGTCTTCCAGCTCCTATCAGAGATGTTCAACACAAGTTAACACAAGAATTACTCAGGGTAACATAATACAACATGGAAAGTTTGCAAGCAGTTATCAATGAGAAGGAACAACTTCTGGTACAGGATCAAAAGTAGGTTTACTGGCAAGTTCTGGCATCTGTGGACAATGATACTGGTGGGGTTTTCTTCTTAGATGCTCCTGGAGGCACAGGAAAGACATTATTAATGAACCTGCTCCTTACCAACGTGAGACAGAAGATTGATCTGGCTGTTGCATCCTCTGGAATTGCAACCACACAGGTGGAAGAACAGCCTGTTTAACATTCAGGCTGCCTCTGAACCTGATCCAAAATGAATATCCATTATGCAACATATCAGAGAAAACAGCATTAGCAAAGCTCCTTACAAATGTCAAACTCATTGTCTGGGATGAGGCAACAATGTCCCATAAGGCAGCCTTGATAGAAGGCACTTGATAAGGCACTTGATAGAACACTACAAGACTTCAGAAACAATAAGATCATGGGTAGTGTCACCCTTCTCATGGCTGGTGACTCCAGGCAAACTTTGCCTGTCATTCCCAGAAGAATAAAGACAGATGAGCTGAGAGCTTGCATCAAGTCTTCATATATCTGGTAACATGTCATGCAGCTTACTCTGACAACTAACATGAGGGTTCACATTCATGGTGACCCATTAGCTGCAGAGTTCTCAAAGAAGTTACCTGATATTGGAAATGGAAAACTTCCAGGGGATCCCAAAGATAGTTTGCACCACCTCCCATGTGGCATTGTGACTGCCTCCCCTGAAGAACTGAAGAGCAAGGTCTCTCCAAACATTGCCACAAACTATAAAAGTTACAAGTAGCTGTGTGAAAGAACAATTCTGGCACCAAAGAATGATGCTATATACAAACTGAATCTAAATTTGTTGTTTCAGCTTTCAGCAACTGAATGTTCATAGAGATCAATTGACTCTCTCATTGATCAAGAACAGGCAACGCATTACCCAGTGAAGTTCCTCAATTCACTTCAACCACCAAGATTTCCACCACACATTCTGATCCTGAAAGCAGGTGCACCCATAATGCTGTTAAGAAACCTTGATGCACCTAGGCTCTGCAATGAAACAAGGCTGGTTGTTAAAACAGCCATGCCCCATGTGTTGGAAGCAACAATAATTACAGGCAACATGATGTGTGAGAATGTCTTCATTCCAAGGATCCCTCTCATCTCAAATGATCTCCCCTTTCAATTCAAGAGACTGCAGTTTCCTGTCAAACTGAGCTTTACAATGTCTATCAACAAAGCATAAGGTCAATCTATAAAGGTGGGACTTAACCTTCTCCAACCATGCTTCTCACATGGTCAGTTGTATGTCGGATGTTCTAGATTTGGAGATGAAAAGAACCTCTACATTCTCAGTGATAAACATGACAAGGACGAAAACAGAGTATATGAAGAAGCACTTACATGAATAGTATATGCATGTAATGTACAGAAGTGTAAAACCATTGAGTATTAAAAGTAAATATTACTTTCTGAGAAATACACTAAGCTTACACAACAAGCAAACAGTGCTGTGTTAAGGTTATGAATTTATAACTCAAGTGAAACCAGATCCTTCATATTTATTATTTACTAATCTGAATAAGAACAGTACTAACCCAGGAAACACTGGGTAATTCAGCTAGTATATATATATATATATATATATATATATATATATATATCATCATCATCATCATTTAACGTCCACCTTCCATGCTAGCATGGGTTGGACGATTTGACTGAGGACTGGTGAAACCGGATGGCAACACCAGGCTCCAATCTAATTTGGCAGAGTTTCTACAGCTGGATGCCCTTCCTAACGCCAACCACTCAGAGAGTGTAGTGGGTGCTTTTACGTGTCA
>NC_068989.1:33409267-33409758 GCF_001194135.2 Octopus bimaculoides | reverse complement strand
GATCCCGCTCGCAAGATATCATGTGTCGCCCGCACATGAGCCAGTCCAGGGGCACTGGCAACGATCCCGCTCGAAAGATTTCATGTGTCGCCCGCACATGAGCCAGTCCAGGGGCACTAGCAACGAACTCGCTCGAAAGATATCATGTGTCGCCCGCACAAGAGCCAGTCTAGGGGCACCAGCAGCGATCTCGCTCGAAGAAACCTCATGTGTCACCTGCACAAGAGCCAGTCCGGGGGCACTGGCAAACGATCCCGCTCGAAACATTTCATGTGTCACCTGCACAAGAGCCAGTCCAGGGGCACTGGCAACGAACTCGCTCGAAAGATATCATGTGTCGCCCGCACATGAGCCAGTCCAGGGGCACTGGCAACGATCCGGCTTGAAAGATTCATGTGTCACCCGCACATGAGCCAGTCCAGGGGCACTGGCAATGATCCCGCTCGAAAGATTTCATGTGTCGCTCGCACATGAGCCAGTCCAGGGGCACT
>NC_068989.1:33405379-33408627 GCF_001194135.2 Octopus bimaculoides | reverse complement strand
TATATATATATATATATATATGTTTGTGTGTCTGTGTTTGTCCCCCCTGCATCGCTTGACAACCGATGCTGGTATGTTTACGTCCCCGTAACTTAGCGGTTTGGCAAAAGAGACCAATAGAATAAGTACTAGACTTACAAAGAATAAGTCTTGGGGTCGATTTACTCGACTAAAGGCGGTGCTCCAGCATGGCCGCAGCCAAATGACTGAAACAAGTAAAAAAGTAAAGAGTATACACACACACATATATATCTGTAGATATATGTACATATACACATACATCATCATCATCATTCAACGTCCGCTTTCCATGCTAGCATGGGTGGGACGATTTGACTGAGGACTGGTGAAACCGGATGGCAACACCAGGCTCCAATCTGATTTGGCAGAGTTTCTACAGTAGGATGCCCTTCCTAATGCCAACCACTCCGAGAGTGTAGTGAGTGCTTTTATGTGTCACTGGCACAAAGGCCAGTCAGGAGGTACTGGCAATGGCCACGCTCAAAATGGTGTATTTTACGTGCCACCTGCACAGGAGCCAGTCCAGCGGCACTGGCAACGATCTCGCTCGAATGACTTTTTATGTGCCAGGAACGCGAAGCTGCAGCACAAGTGCCAGGAAGGCGACGCTGGTAATAATCACGCTCGAACGGTGGTGCCATTGCTTTTGCTTGCCCCAACAGGTCTTCGCACTGTTCAGAACATAGCATAGTACAAAACAGCGTTCATTCACTCTTAGAATTACTAAATAGCCAGTAGTATTACAATATACTTCCAAGTTTAGATTTGAGCATTCTTTGTGTGTGAAAATAACAATGGGATTGAATGACTCAGCTTAGGTAACGGATATCATTGGAATCTATCTCTTATTCCAGATCAAATCCAAATTCCCACTGATAACGGGAAGTCTGTACAAGGACAATGCTCTTTTCCTAAAGAAAAACTGTACAAAAATAAAGATAGAAAGATATAGAAAAGAACTCCATATCTTTTTTAGACGTTTCGGCCTTTCTATAACCATAGACTGTAATTACCATAAGGCAAATTTCCTAGATGCGACTTTTAATTTGGAAAGTGGCCTGTATGAACCATACCAAAAGCTGAATGAATGCTTAAGATAGATAAATGTAAATTCCACTCATCCACCATCCATAACTAAGGGAATAATTAAGAATATAAATATAAATAAATGCGCCTAACCAGGTTCATGGGCCCGGTTTCCCAGTTTTAATGACGTATGCATTCCCCAGCTGGACGGGACGCCAGTCTATCGCAGCATTACTCATTTTTGCTAGCTGAGTGGATTGGAGCAACGTGAAATGAAGTGTTTTGCTCAAGAACACAACATGTTGCCTGGTCCGGGAATCGAAACCACAATCTTACGACCATGGTGCTGACACCCTAACCACTAAGTCATGCGCCTCCACAATTAAGAATATAGCCACCAGAATATCAAGATTATTGGCCATAGAGGAAATATTCAACCAACATACACTATATTACAATGAAGTGCTAGTTAGGGCCAGATATAAAGGAAAAATCAAGTTTGAAAATAACAAAAACCCAAATAACAATAACACAAATGCAAATAAGGTAGAATACACGCAAAACACAAATGACATCAACAAATGAATAACAATAAAAAAGAGAAAACATGAGGAACAACTGAAAGGAAGAAAACAGATATAACTCAAAATAGGAAGAAGAAACCAAACAAAAGGTACAAAAATTTGGAGGTTGTATGGTATAATCCAATTTTTGGACTGCAAATATCATCCAAAATAGGTAAGCAATTCATTGCAACATTAAATTGATGCTTCCCTGAAACACATAAATACTGTTTATTCAACAAGCACACAGTGAAAATATTGTATGCAATGTCTTACAACATGGAGTACTACATACATAAATAAAACAACAGGAAATTAAACATACAAATGAAGTCTGCTGGCAAAGAACAAACAAATCAAAACATCACAGGATTTAAGACCAATAACAAAAATAAACAAAAGATAGACCACAATAACTCAGATAACATACAAGATGGAGGTGTAGTAACGCCTGCGCATGCGTAGTCTTACGCATGTGTAGAATTAAACAAGCAAGCGTTTCCCGCTCAATTCATTCTCTTTCTCGCTGGCCAGCGATTGAGCATGGACGTGTGTTTAAAGCTGTCTCTACATCTTTCGGACTTACACTCGACAGCTCACTCAACAGAACTAAAGATGTTTATATGTTTACCACCTAAATAAAGTGTTTAAGTTGTTTAGTCTGGAGTTCAGCGTTCCGTCATATTCTTAAATTATATAGTAGAAAGTCAGGTATACAATCTAAAGATGTATAACCCACTTTCTACTAAAGTGGTGACCCCGGAGGTGATTCGATCACGCAGCCCACTGAGCTGCAATAATCCTCTTTCTACTAAAGTGGTGACCCCGACGAAGAAAAACGCAGCATGGACTCTGGACTACCAACTTATAACTGGTGAACCTCGACTAAAGAACAAATACGGCCATGGAGACTGACTCATTACCAACATCTCCAACCATAGTCAACACGACTCAACAAGCGCGGTTTTTATTCTCGTCTCTGTTAGAGTGGATTTTTTTTCCACTCACGAAAAACAAACAAGAATTATGGCCTGCTGTTTTTATGTTTTTATATGTCGCATTTCACACTCTCACATTACACATACATCTTTTATGCCACACAATAACTCTTGTTATTTCATTTCGCACGGTCGTTTTTTCATCTTGGGTTAAGAAAATTTTTCTTCAAGGTTTTCGCTAATGGTCGTACAGAGATTTGTCTGTCGATCATTCTGTAAAAGCGTACCTTTTCAAACACTCATCACCAAGCAGCCTTTTCACCACCAGCGTCGTGCGCCAACCAAGATTACCACTGTGACAACAACAATTACTACTATCAATTACAAGCTTTCCCCCCGACGTCGCCAAGTTTCAACTGAATCATTACCACTGTCAACATCATTACCACCACACATACAGAACACAGCTATAGCAGTTCCTGCGCCGACGTCTTCATCAATGTACTCTATCTCTGTGTTTTGGGATTTTTCGCAGTCTATACTACAGACACCTTCACTTGTTCTGTGTTTTTTCTCACACACACACTTGTGCACTCATACATTTTCTTTCCTTTCAGGGAAAACAAACACTCTAGACTTTTACATCGCGTGATTCCAGTTTCCTGGACAGTTGTCATCACGGTTGTTTTGTCATTGTCAT
>NC_068989.1:33401851-33405081 GCF_001194135.2 Octopus bimaculoides | reverse complement strand
CTTTGAATTTTCTTTGTGTGTGTTTGTACCACATCTTGTGGGTGGTTTTTCAGTGGCCATCCTGCCTCAGGCGTTCTAACAGATTTCATTTATCGTGTGTTTCCGCTCTGGCGAGGGAGCTCTGTAGTAACGCCTGCGCATGCGTAGTCTTACGCATGCGTAGAATTAAACAAGCAAGCGTTTCCCGCTCAAGTCATTCTCTTTCTCGCTGGCCAGCGATTGAGCATGGACGTGTGTTTAAAGCTGTCTCTACATCTTTCGGTCTTACACTTGACAGCTCGTTATTCTCACCTCTAAAGATGTATAACTAAAGATATGTATGTTTACCACTTAAATAAAATGTTGTTTAAGTTATTTAGTCTGGAGTTCAGCGTTCTGTTTATATTCTTTAATTTTATAGTAGAAAGTCAGGTATACAATCTAAAGATGTATAACCCACTTTCTACTAAAGAGGCAATAAAATTAGAATGAATCATCAAAAAAGATCCAACAAAAAAGACAGCCAATTCCAGAATGCTTTAGACACTAACAATCAAATAGAACATCATGAAAACAGAATCAAAAAGTTACCAGATAAACATAAACATAATAATAGTACAAATAACTGCATATGCCGTAGAAAATCTGCTTGTGCGCTCATGAACCAATGTGTCTAAAAAACATAATATACAAATGCACAATCTCCACATCCCAACATAGATATGCATACATAGGTACCTCGGAAAACCAATTCAATGTCCGTTATCGCCACTACATCTCGTCATTCAATAAAATAACACAACTTCACTGGCAGACCTAATATGGAGACTGAAAGAATCAAAAATTAAATATGAAATAAAATGGTCAATAATAAAAAATGCACACCCATGTAATTTGCAGTCTGGTAAATGTGACCTTAGCCTTGAGGAAGCATTGAGTATACTGCTGAGTAATAAGAACCTGGTAAACAAGCATGACGAGAAAGTTCCAAGGTGTAATCACTACACCAAGTATACATTTTCAAGATGTATAAAAATAATAATTATAATTCAGTCCCCCACTCCGTTCTTCTCATCCCATATGTATATGTATAGGAGTGCCTAAAAATATACCTAAGTACATACATATATGTAAATAAATGTATGTCTGTGCATGTATTTGTTGATTGGTGTATGTATATAAGTATGCATATATATGTATATATATGGGGATGCCTAGAGATGTATATGTATGTGAATATATTACATATGTAAGTGATTGTATATGTATGAAGGTATATGTGAGTGTATCTGCGTGTGTATATGAGCATATATACATGAATATACAGGGTGCGTAAGGTATTTGAGGACAGATTCATGTTTATAAAAAAACATATATAATAACAGATAATAACTTTATTTATCAAAAAATGCTATGAGGATAAAAATAAACCTTTTCTGTAATGTTATTCAATAAAGCCACTTTCAGCTTCAACAACTGCTTCTATATGAGATCTAAAGCATCTAAATGCTTGAATCAAGAAGTCCTGGTTTGTTTTGGACGTTACTCTGACTATGGCAACTTTCAAAGAATCTTTGGTGTTATTGGCCTGTTCATTGACCTCACTCTCAACAATGCTCCACATGTAATAGTCCAATGGATTGCGATCTGGAGAATTAGAAGGATAAATGTTAGGGGTTGTGTGATCATGAAAATTTTCAGCCATCCACTCCTGTGTTACTAGAGCCATGTGTAATAGTGCAGAGTCTTACTGAAACACATATGACCTTCCATTGCATACACTGTCTATCCAGGGCTTAATTATTTGTAGGCGGCAGAGTTAACTCTAAGGCCTTGTGGAAAGGAGTAAGGAGGCATCACATGTCCTTCATTGCTGACAACCCCTAAAACCATGACAGTTGCAAGAAATTTTGTATGCATAACACTTGGAATTTCAGAAGGGTCTGCACATAACCATTTGTCATTTCTTCTGTTAACTTTTTGATCTTGGTTGAAGTTTTTCTCATTTGAGAAAAGCCAAATCAAATCTTCTACTGGATTTTTCAGTTTGTTTGAGAGCCATGTAGATTTGATGTAGTATTTTTCTTTTGCTTTTTCTGACAACTTGACCTTACCTCATCATATAAGACTTATATCTGTTGTCTTCGTGGACAACATTTCTGACTGTTCCTTCTAACACATGGAGATCTTTTGCAATTCACCTCATGGACTTTCTGAGATTGTAATCAATGATCTATTGAACTTGCTGGATAAATTCAAGTGTTCTGATGATTTCAGAGAATTTAGAATGCTTTTTGTGCTTTGATACTGGAGATACTTTTCCATCTTCAGTCTCTAGCTCCTTACAAACTTTGTAGATGAAAGATCTGGCAACTTTTAAAGATCGAGATATTTCTAAATCACTATGCTCAGCCTATGTTTCTTCATTTCTTGAGTAAGCTGAGGGTCTGCCATTATTATTTTCTGAAACAAAGATTATACAGAGTTAGCAAAAAATGCAGCAATGACCCCCAAAAATTATGTCCTCAAATATCTTATGCACCCTATTTATATGGGAGAGTGTGTGGGTGTCTCTGAACCAATGAATACTGAAGATCAGATAATAAAATTTCACATGTGCAGCCTAACATGCAGAACAAAATAAACAGGCAATACATCCAATACCAGTCATAGCAGGCATGCAAAAGCACTTTAACAGCAAGCAGAATCAAACTGCCAGCATCTACTAAATTAAAACAAGGCAGATGGATGTGTTAGCATCAAAGTCGAAGGTTTTGTAACTAACAGAGACAGCAATTGAATATCATCTGAAGAAATACAACTGGATCCCATTATACAGGTAAACCATTGCATAATTAAATTCCTGTATATATGAAGAACTATGTTGTATGGAAACATTTGTAGTGATTAAAAAATAATTGTCCAACTGTACTCCTCCTTGTTGACCCTATCTTATTCAATTATATATATATATATATATATATATATATATCATCATCATCAACGTTTAACGTCTGCTTTCCATGCTAGCATGGGTTGGACGATTTGACTGAAGACTGGTGAAACCAGATGGCTACACGAGGTTCCAATATGATTTGGCAGAGTTTCTACAGCTGGATGCCCTTCCTAACGCCAACCACTCAGAGAGTGTAGTGGGTGCTTTTTACGTGCCACCAGCACGAAGGCCAGTCAGGCGGTACTGGCAACAGCCACGCTCAAAATGGTGTATTTTATGTGCCACCTGCACAAGA
>NC_068989.1:33398978-33401646 GCF_001194135.2 Octopus bimaculoides | reverse complement strand
GATTTCGATTTCACTTGCCTCAACAGGTCTTCGCAAGTGGAGTTTAGTGTCAAATTTAACTTGATTTCGATTTCACTTGCCTCAACAGGTCTTCGCAAGTGGAGTTTAGTGTCCAATTTAACTCAATTTCGATTTCACTTGCTTCAACAGGTCTTCACAAGTGGAGTTTAGTGTCCAATGAAGGAAGGAATGTACGCATAAGTGGACAGACTGAGGCCTTAGATTTAGGTCTCACTTGGCTTGCCAGGTCTTCTCACGCACAGCATATTTCCAATTGGCAGAGTTTCTACAGCTGGATGCCCTTCCTAACGCTGACCACTCAGAGAGTGTAGTGGGTGCTTTTACGTGCCACCGGCACGAAGGCCAGTCAGGCGGTACTGGCAACGGCCACGCTCAAAATATATATATATAATCATCATCATCATCATTATTTAACATCCACTTTTTCATGCTTTCGTGGGTTGGACAGAATTTGCTGAGGCAGATTTTCAACAGTCAGATGCCCTTCTTGTCCCTCACCTGTTTTCAAGTAAGGTAATATTCCCCATGACCAGACATGTTTTCACAGAAGACTGGAAACAAAGGACACTGTGACACCTATTTACAACTATCACATGGAAGTCAAGGCAAGGAGACAGTAACACATGCACACACACATTCATTTTTATGCCTTTTTTCCATGCAGTCATAGCTAAACAAATATACTATTGATGTACTGTTTTACAGTTGGATGACTTTCCCGTCACAAACCCTTACCTATGTTTCAATAAAGGGATCTTTTATTTCACATGTCTTGAAAAGCTGTGAAGCAAGCAGATGATTGTTGACAGAAGTGATGACAACAAAATCACAGATAGCCAGTAACTTTTGTGGAACACAAATGTAAACAAAGATGTCGGCACATACATGCCCACATATGTACATGATGAATGTTAACTCTTGACCAACAAAGACCATTCTAATCATACATACATACATACACACTTACATGACGGCTATCAACTCATAGATGAGTATGACCATCACTGACAAAGCAATGCCTGAGCAAAATTTTTTGGCTCCATAAGGTTTGCACACCTCATACACTCCACCACCATATTGACATGATCCAGTGACAAACCAAGGCAAGACATCTAGTGCTAATATGGATCACGGGTTCAAGAATGTGAGAACACTCTGATCTTAAGTGCAAAAGATTCTTAAAGTGTCCAATGCCAGCCATTCCTGTACATCTGATTTTACATCAGAGTGACCTTCTCCCAGAGATATTCTTTAGCAAAAGCTGAGAAGTACCTCACTCTCAGTGGTCTTCCAGCATGCCAGACACTAACCTGGAATTTATGAATGCCTATGATATTGCGAGATAGTTGTCAAACTTACTCTGGGTTCATCTATCCTTTTTACAGGTCTTGTTTTTAGTCCTGGTGGATTTTCTAGCAATGTTCTTCACCAAGCTAGCTTGGTGGGGGTTCCAATTTAATTGCCAGTGACCCGAACATGCAACTGGTTGTACTAGATTCCATGTTAGCAGCAAAACTCATGAGAGTCCTGACAGATAGACAGACAGACAAACATTTGGTAACATGGTTTTATCGTACCACCAGCAGTAGAGTGGGTGCCTGTCAAGACTAAAGTCTCCTTTCTACAGTGTATCAGTTTTCATTCAGTTACTATTCTCTAGTTGAATTACATTCACTATAAATGCAGGATCCACATGTCCTCCATGTAGTTAAAGCAGAACCCTTTAATAAACTATTGGGTTTGTTTGGATTACCCAACAACCTAGACAAGTTGCATCACTATGGCTGCATTTCCATGACTTTTGCAGTTTACCAGGTAATAGTATGGTCAGGCACAGTGGGGCACAAGATTGCCTCTGATATAAGTGTGGGATGCTTATAACGATAATCTGAAGGTGATGGCTAGTTGAGAAGCTACCTTCATTGTACTAGACTGGGAGGTGCATTTAGTTATGAAGCTATTAGTTTAAAAAAATAGTGAAGAGTGTCAGAAGAAAAATGTTTACGACTGTTTACAATAAATTTCTTTTCATTACATAAACAGTATAATTATTTATGTTCCTAACTGAAGTCTTACCTGATCAACTGTACTACGAGTTTCAGCTTCACCTTGGTAAATAACTTTCCGGTTACTGGCCAAAGAAGAACCAAGGAAAAGACATGGCCATATATAGTGACTGATTATGCGACTTCTGTAATCTGAATTGACACTACGGCGATATCTGAATAGTAAATAAAATAGATTCAATAAATTATGAAGAACATTTTCAAATAACATTAAAATTAGAAAAAAAAACTTCTAATCATTTATTGTGGAGGTTATATGTGGTGTGTGCGTACTAGTAGATGTAATCGCCTTACCTCGGTTTTCCTCTCCTCGACTGCGAGTCTGTCTTGCGGTATCCAATCCTTGAAGCTTGCCCCGACCCAAAGTACACCAGGAATAGCAGCTGCCTCTCCCAAACCTAGACCGTCGCTTAACATGTTTTGTCCTGACCACAACCCCATTCGAAAAGGGCACGAATCCCGATCGAGGCTCCCTCTGCCCTTTTTCCCCTTCCGGTCAACTCGCCCTTCCGGTCAGCCTCCCCAGACACTGACGTCATACCACACGCCACCCTGATCTTAAAGATCACGTTCACCCCTAC
>NC_068989.1:33397774-33398175 GCF_001194135.2 Octopus bimaculoides | reverse complement strand
ATTACTGTTCCTACCCAGCTGACCACGGTGGCCGAATCCGTCCGGATCTCGATCGAGCGCAGTCCCCATCTCAGGGCCAAGTTCACCCCTTTCAGCACCGCATCTAGTTCAGCGACATTGATGTGGTTGAAGTCGTCTGCATTCCGTAGCCAGGCCGCATCCTCCACCTCAGCACCTTCGATCTCCAACACAACCCCTATCGCTATACTGCTAGCATCACACCAAACCGTCCCACACTCCGTCTTGGGCACATACCAGTTTCCTCTAACCGGGTCTTCCGCTCTCGTTCTCTCCAGGATTTCCCGCATCATCGCCACCGTCGCCTCTCCTACCTTGTCACTCCAACTCTCCCCCTCTGCTTGTCTCTTGATGTAACTACATGCAATGTGCAACCAACGAGC
>NC_068989.1:33385964-33395751 GCF_001194135.2 Octopus bimaculoides | reverse complement strand
ATCGCGGCGAATTTCTGCACGTGGGGCCGAAATAGCTTGTGGTGTGTGCGTACGAGTAGATGTAATCGCCTTACCTCGGTTTTCCTTTCCTCGACTGCGAGTCTGTCTTGCGGTATTCAATCCTTGAAGCTTGCCCCGACCCAAAGTACACCAGGAATAGCAGCTGCCTCTCCCAAACCTAGACCGTCGCTTAACACGTCTTGTCCTGACCACAACCCCGTTTGAAAAGTGCACGAATCCCGATCGAGGCTCCCTCTGCCCTTTTTCCCCTTCCGGTCAGCCTCCCCAGACACTGACATCATACCACATTATACAAAATCAACCAGCTCTACTATACAATATTAGTCAATGTAGTAGAGATCGAAAAGGCAGAAAGCAGGCTCGTTAGAATGAGCTTCATGTAACAGAACTACATGCTTTTACATTTTTTAGGACACTGCCATCTGGTAAACTGCAAAATTCTCATTTTGGGCTATTTTCTAATACAATCTGCAACTTTTTGAAAATTTTATGCTACTTTTATGAAAATGATCTGGCAATCCTGGCAGAGAGAGTGGGTTAGAAGTTAAAGTGCGTGGGTGATGTTTCTGCTACACACATAAATATCTTATATGGTATACAAAAGAAAGCCAGTCCACAAGTTCACTTACTATCACACTTACTTCAACTATTATCTCACAGATGCAATGTTTCCTCTTTCCACCTGCTCTGCAATTATTAAAATGAATTCTGCTTTTCTGAACTAGCGAGGAACAAAACCTCTTTACTCTGGCCCACACAATACACTCATTCCATCACTGAAATTTTACTCTTAACACTTGTTACAGTCATTCCTTTCCAGAGATGGAACACTAACTCAAGCTATGATTTTCATACAGACACAAACCTACAAATGTTCATGATGTATGTCAACTGCATCAATCTCACTAACTCCTATTTGTTATTTGTCAAGCACTGAACAAAATAATTGGTCAAACGTCAGTTCTACTCAAAATTTTTATGCCCAAAACCTTAAACTTTCTCTAGTCTGGGGTTTTCAATTTAATATTTTCTTAATCTCTGTGTTACCTTATTGTTATTATTTTTTTGTTAAATTGTAGGCTTAATTTGTATTTTGAAATACAATCTGCAACTGCAATATCTGGGCTACAACCATTTTACATACCTGCAATCGACCAAATTTTTAGATAGACTAAATTTTTTTTATTTATCCAAGTCTTGTATTTTATTTCCTGTATATCAGGAATTTTCTTCTGTTATTCTTAATCATTACTATTCTTATACCACTCCATCAGCTACAACACAATAATAGTATGATATTGGACTGAGTTTATATTTCTAGATCTCTTAATATTTCTCAGAGCAACTCTATAAGTATTGGACTATTTTGATCAAATAACTATCAATTATATAGTGTTAATTAGATAGACACAATCTCTACTATGGATCTTTATGGATAATTAATCATTAACCACATGCTTAGTTGTAGTTATCTTAATAAATAGGATATCTTTTCCAAACAAGTGAAAATTTTACTGGTATGAAGAAACATACTTCACTGGATCAAAAACTGTTTCAATTCCAAGGTCAATGTCAATGGGAATAACCAGGCAAGCCATATTCCAACCTAGTTTACATGCTTCACGGATAAATGACTGAATTACTGAAATACTGCAGCCAGTTGGAAGTAAGTAGTTTAAGGATGAATCCACATCTTCAATAACATCCTAAAAAATAATTTTATAAGTTTAATGGAATAACAATCATCATAGATTGTAGTAAGTATTAATGCAATTGACTGTCACACATTAATTCAAGTACATGGATGGAAGATGTAAAGTACTTGTAGAATGTTTAATTCATAAAGAGGAAAATATGAAAATAATACAAAAAAGAACAATTTATTATAAAAGAAATTCCATAATTAGATCTATTTCCTATATTGATTGGTTATGGGTTTTAGTTGTGAGAAGAATCACTCAGCTATTTATCAGCTCTAGATAGATTAGGGTGTGAAACACATTAATACTGCACATCTCATTGGTGCAATATTAGTTGTGCATGATCATATAGTTACAGAAACTGTAATAACAGAGTCATGAGTGAATTCTGGAGGTAGAAGAGACCAAGAATATTTGGAGAGTTAGCTGATTGATCAGAAACATGAGTATGAGATCAGCCTTGGAGAGAAAGGCTGACATTTTAGCTTCTGTACCAGCAGTTTTGCTTTGAGAGAACTATGAAGCTGAAGTTACCAAGAATGACAACTTCAGGGAGAGATAAGCAAAAGAGGGTATCTTGGTTAAAGAAAGCTTGTATGTGATGAGGACAAACCATCTTCATGATTGCTCAACATGTTAAATTTAGCAGCCTCCCTCAAATTCCAACCTACAGAAAGACATTCGATAATGTAATCTAGAAAATACAATGACAGGCCATTGATCATAGGTCAATTTGATAAGAACTAACTTGATTCTAAACAAGAACAACTTTAGGGAAAGAAGTGAAATGATGTCCTCAATGTAGAGTGAAAATTTGGTGACATCTGCTAATGTTTGGAAAGTTGTGAAGATAGTAAGTGAACATGGAAAAATTAGGAAAGGAAAACTTCCAGTGTAATTAGAAATCATATTTACCATTGATGTCAGCTCTCTTTAGAGAGGGTGAGAGTAGTAGTAGGGAGTTGATAAGCTCAGATTTAATTTTTACAGAGAAGTTACAGCAGAGGGTGTAACGTCAAAAACAGAAATGGATTGAAGATAGAAGGTAAAAAATTTAGGAAGTAATAAAACCAAGACAGAAAAATAGTCTATTTCATAGAAGAAAAAGAACTGATCAAATTATTTTATGAAGTTTAATTGACTAGTTTAGATAACATTTAAGCCAGGCAGATATAGTAATAGGATAATTCTTTTTAAAGTCATAGAAACAGGAAAATAAAAAGATGAAGTAGCAATCATGCACAAAAATTTTACAAGTTTAGCATTATATCAATATAATGTTAGAAAATTATAAAATTAAAAAAAAATTATTAGTGAAAATCAGATTGAATCATGTAAAAAAGCCAAAATATAGTCTTATTTATTTAACTTACAGTCACAATAGCTCCCAAATCATAAGGGCCAGCAAGTCTGAAGATAAACTCTTGAATCAATTGCTCCTTTGACTGAGGGCTGTCATATTTGCCATCAAAAAAATCTCGAAGTTTGGCTTTATATTGATGAAGGCTAAATCGTCCTGCTGAACAGGCTTTCTAAGAAAGTTGAAAATATATTATGATGATCATAAAACATTTTCTAGGGTATATAATAATGATTAAAGTTAGAATAAATTACAAGTATAGAAAAATTGGAATTAAAAATCAAAAAGTAATTTAATAAAAAAAAAAGCATCCTTTTTATGCCTCAAAAAGGTGCCTACAATTATTGATAGTTAATGAATAAAAATAAAATCGCTCATTAAGAGAACAAGTAAAATTACTGTATATTTATATAAACAAAGTAATTTACTAGTTTCTCTCTTCTAGTGTAACTGATGAGCTAAAATGTCAAATATCTTTGACAAGTTTTGCTTTGAATTGCAAACTCTTAGCATTGAATACTATACATATCTGGAAGAAACTTAAGATTTGCTCTTTGTCACCTCAAAACACAGATGACAACATTATTCTTAATTCCCTTGCATTTGATGTACAAACCTCATTCATATGCAATTACAACTCCTCCTACCAAGCAAGATCGTTCTACAGGAACAGAGACATTATAACCATTCTGAAATATACATGACAACACAGTTAATCAACAGACTCTATACATATCAACAGGACTATATCCAACATACACCAACTACATAGCCTAGACTACCTCACAAAGAAAGGATTTCTTTTTCAATCAGAAAATACTGAGTTCTGAAAAGTTAACTTAACAAAAGTTTACCTCAGATATTTGGAATGATGTACCTGTTTACATGTATCTACATTCTAGATTACAATCAAAATCCACAATTTTGTAACAAATCTTTCACTCACAAAAATCTACAAACATGATCCCATCATTGAGCTGTGTCCTTCTTCTGTTGCAACTATGATAGGTTCTGCTGCTCAGAACTAGTTATCCCTGAAAACTTCACTTAAACCTAGCAGATAAAGCCATCCTTTCTTCAAATCATCATGACTACTGTGTTACTTTTTAAACCCACTACTAAATACCTTTCATCAAAAGAGAAATACTGGTGAAGATGAAAGCAATTTTTACTTTGTAACAGGAAAGGAGCTTACCTGATCAGTTTAATGAGACATGAATTATGGAAAGAACAAGACAACCAGCTTTGAGGGGTATTGAATGAAAAAAACTACATAAGTAGTAAAGAAGCTGGATGAGTTGTTAACAAATATTGAAAATATTGAAAATATAACAAATGTAAATCACCTCATATACTGTGCGATTTCTGTTGCGGTAGAATTTCTTGGAGTTAAAAGTCAAGGAAAAGCAAGGGACACGGAGGCTTGAAAATCAAGTTGAACAGCTTAGTAGAGATATCAAGTAAAATAGCTAGATAACAGCAAAGAATAAACAAGTATCAGCAGAACAGGCTTTTCAGAAACAGGAAATTTTACCAACAGCTAAGCAATGAGAATGAATATCAAGACAACGATGTGCCTAATGCTAAAGCAGCAGAGAACCTTTAGTCAGATTGAAGCCAAGAGGTTCAATATAACAGGGAAACAAATTGGCTATGGAATTTTAAAAGTGAAATGGAAAATAGATCAAAACAAAGTATCACAAATAAGGAAGGGAAACAGATACTTAAGAAAGTACCTAATTGGCAAGTCCATGGACAAGATGGTGTTCAAGGATTTTAGCTTGAAAATCTGAAAAGTATGCACAACTATACACTATATAGAAAATAGAATACCAACATGGATGACAAAAGGTAAGACAGTGCTAATACAGAAGGACAAAGAAAAGGGAGGTGAAGTCAGTAGTTATAATGGTACTAAGTTGAGAGAGAGAGAGAAAGAGAGTGTGCCACTTACACATACACGAGAACACACGTTCACTCACTCACACTCTCCCTTTCACACACACACAAATAAGTACACATACATACAAAAAAGATGTATGCATATGTATCGATGTATGTACATATACATGACAACACACCCCTTCACTCATTCTCTCTTTCTTTCTCTCTTTCTTCCTCTCTCTTTCTCTCTTTCACACACACACGTCTATTTCATATACATGTACATACATCTTTCACTTTAAAACAAAAGTAAATAAATAAAAAAAATTTACAGAAATTAACACACTCCGGATGATGAAATCACATTCAGTTTAAAATATTTCTGAATGATTAAATATTGTGTATGTCAAAAAGTCAACATTTTTTTTCTTAGAGAGCACGAAGACTATGTGTGTGTATTGTTACAGATAGTGAATGTGTGCGTGTGTTGATTGACACACCATGACATTCATTATATGTGTGTGTGTATGTGTGTATGTGTGTTGACATCACGAAAGCCATGTATTTTTTCGTCATGAAAAAATACATGGCTAAGGGGGGAAAGGTTCCGATTACATATTCTCCATCTGGACCACAATTGGTCAGTTACAATTTGAACTGGGGTTACAAGTTAAAATCGTTACAAAGGATTTGTTTATGAAATAAACAAGAAAAGGAAAAAGATGCGGGGGATAAGTCAGTGAAAAAACATTGAGGGCCATTTATGTCCTTCAGCATCTTAACGTTATAACATACATGAGGGAAGAATTGGGGAATGTACGGGTTAGTGGTTAAGGGGAGGCAACTAGTATTGGTAATTCAGCGGTTAGATGGACAGTGCTAGGAAATGAAATTGGACTAAACCTCGTATATAGCGAATTGTAGTAATAGTTAGGTATATACAGGTATGTAAGCAAAATTCATCCTATAGGTGCTTTGCAATGCACAAATAAAATGCCACTTACAATTGGGTGGATAATGTCTCAGACCAAGTCAAATGCTGAAATAATATCAAATAATGAAACTCCCTAGTTATCAGCAGTGTCCTAAGTAAACTTCATAAGTATTACATAGTCATTAAAGTATATAGTTCCTATTATTGTAAACCGATTTAAAAGAATATAATGGCATTAATGGGTACAATTAATGCCAGGTCCACAGGCAAATTGGTACTATGAAAAAAGTTACCTTGAATCAAGTAATTTACTGAGTATGCCTAAAAAGCAAAAACAAATGTCCTAAGATAAGAGAGAAATACCATTTGAATCTAATCATTAAAATTATAAACAAGAACTTTGCATTTTGTATGAACTTTTCATTGTTGCATGAACACTTTTTAAATAAATTGCTTCTTCAATATTGCCGACATAGATTTTCACATCTCAAAAATCAAATGTTTCATAATAATATATAATTTCATTGTACTGTTTTCAAAATAACTATGGAATTTCCATGAGTACTGCTAGGAGTTATTATTATTATTATTATTATTATTATTATTATTATTAAGGTAGTGAGTTGGCTGAATTGTTACTACACCAGGCAAAATTCCACGAAGGTCAACTTTGCCTTTCATCCTTTTGGGGGTCAATGAAATAAGTATCAGAGTTTAATGCCAAAAGAAATGCCACAAAGTGCTATCATTAAAAATGAAATATAGTTGATTGAATTAACAGAAAAATGGAAGACAAAGATAATTTCAGTTCAAGATTGTAAGACTGCATGCAACCGTTTCACTTTACACACATTATCTTTTGCCATTACATACCAGCACAATTATCAATTCACATACACTAATTAACGTCTCTAATCCATATTTGTTTTCTCAACTTAAGAGCAGATTCTAAATTCAGTACAGTAGATCAATCACAAAGCAGTTTTCCTGACTGCAATTCATTTTCAATGATATGTACAACATACTTCTCAGAAGCTTTCGAAGGAGCAACTTTGTGGTCATCCAATTTGTAAGAAATATAAGCTAAATCTCTTTCACTAACACCCAACTGTTTTAAAAGAGATATATTGAACAATATAATAATATAGTTAAGTGTACATAATACTTGAATAAAAGACGGAAGGTTACAGCTGACAGTAAGATCAGGGCTGATTTGTGGCTAGAAGTCTTTATTTGTAACAAAGACTAAAATCTCTAAAGTTCACAAACATGCTTTGTAATGCAGATACACTGCTTTCATTCTGTTTCCCAATGCTAAAAAAAGTTACTTCAGAAAAGTGATTATCAATATATATTGCATATTATCATGTTTTCCTATCAATCTATCTGAAGTTCCTTTGAAAGAAATATACACCTCAACTGCATTGGTTTACATATCAAGTTACTACATTCCTGCTTTGCATACTGAGCATGACATTTGAGTTTTGGATGTCTCTATAATAAACTAATAAGAAATTTTGACAATGTTCATCCTAATGCTCACATTTGCTTCAAAATTTCAGAGTACTTTCAATAAGGTATCATGAATACTAAATCTTGAATTAGTGTTTCAGAACTTCTAAAACAAGGAAATAGAAGGGAATAAGGATGAGGCTTAAAGGTTATCAACCTGAATCTTAGTTTCTTCATTGACTGAACTTGTCACTATAATTACCCTTTTCTATCAAACAGCTCTCATAAATACTTACTTATTCATCATTCAAGAGATCTCACCTGAAAAACAGTAAAGATTATTTTTTCTAGTTTAATTTGATCATCACAATAAAGTTTCAATATGTTCATGGCATCCATTCTGTCTGTGTAATACATTTCCTTAAAACGTTGCACAACTTGGTCCTGTTGAAGTTCTTGCACTGCACTCAAAGATGCTTGTGGCACAACCAGCTTAGCTCTATCAAATACAGAATAGATGGAGAAATAAATTCTTTGAAAGTTACAAGCATTTAAACAGTTAAAAAATGTATTTGATCATTAGCACCATGTTTTTGTCTATATTTTCCCTATACTATAAAATCCTCTTAGCTACTGTTTTTTAAACAATTTAACTCTGTAAGCAGTACCTTGCTGATCAAGGTACCATATTTACTGCCAACTTTGATTTCAATTCCACTCTGCAAAACACCCTCCAAAATGATCCTTTCTAACCTATTTCACAAAAACAATTGCTAAATGAAAGAAAAAAAAACTCTCTTGTCCTTTCAGAATGAATAAGTAACTTGTTATGAGAGAATTTATTAATCATCTTCAAACAATGGGCTTCTGAGCTGACCCTTTTCCTAAACTAACTCTTCAACTTGTCGTATTGATTCTGATAAATTTAGATTTTTTTATTGCTTTATTGCATATTTTATTTACTCACTTGTCCTGAGAAGCTGCATTCTCTGCTTGAATAGTTCTTAATTCATCTTCCTTATTCTGATAAGTTAACTGATAGTCTTTCAGTTGCATTCCAAAGGAAGGAAGTAACATTCGATTACCAGAAATTAAATCATGGGATAACCAAGGAAGAAACTTTGTTTTTATAGCAGCTGCACCACCATAAAGTCCACCTTAAAAAGAAAAAGAAGTAAAATAGTTACAGTTACTTGTATGGTTTTTGCCATTTATTAATTTGATATAAAATTTGTTTTCAGTCAATACTTCTTTCAGCCCTGTAGTTTTGGACAACCCTGTTCACAACCTTCTATCAAGATGTTCCCATACTTGTTTTATTGGATTAATTTCAGTGTTTTTTATTTCCAAGTTTGTGATACCTTGTTTATATGACATGGGAGTCATCTTCCTTGAAAAAAGTGATCTTTTTATCAGTTCCTTCTAGTTATGTTGTAAATTTCCAACTGCGTTAGATTTATAAGAATTGGATGAGATATGATGGCTCAGCCGTCTCTCCCCAGTTCTTATATTAATCATTAAATCCAGAAATATAACAACACGAGGGATAACGGTAACAACAGATCAATAGTTTATTCTAGGTTGGTGTAGAGCCGTTTTGTTCCTGGGTGAATAGGCATGCCGCTAGAATACCAAAGAAGCTTCGACCACATGTCGGGGTCGAGTTGTGGGAGAGATACGTGTTGTCACGACAGCTGCTTGAGAGAAAAAAGAGCGAACGCTATTGCTTTTTCTCCACCTGTTGCATTGCGCATACGTGCTCGGGTACTTCCGCTGACGGCAAATCCCTTGCACATGCACAATGGCACTTCCCAAGATGGTGGCCACACGCGCCACTACAGATTCATAAAATAATCAATATCTGTCTTACATAAAGGAACATCAATATTAACAGTCCTTAAGGTGGGGAGTTGGCAGAATCATTGACATGCAGGTAAAACGCTTAGTGGCATCCTGAAAAATTTGAACTCCAACATCACCAATTATACCAATCTTTAATATACAGTAGCCTGCAATAACTTTATAGTCAGGGTAATAAAATACAACATTAATTTTATTTGTAATAGCTTCATGAAAAATTATCCAAAATCTTAGATTGTTAAACTTAGTGGTGGAACATTTTATCCTACAATATCAATGGATTCCCTATAAATTCATGGCAGTTAGTTTCTCCAGCCCTTGGTTTACACATGCAAAATCTTGTCAACCATTGTATGTAATTCATGTGCACATTGTTTTCAGATGCTTGTTGTTGCTAGCCCAAACAAGATGCAGGATCAATAAATTAAGCAAACTGATTCATTTTCATTTTCATTATTTATCTCTCATATTTTCTTTCTATTTCTCCACTATTTTTATCTTCTGGCTTTGCAGTCCTCTTAATGTGATTGTTTAATTGCTAAAAACTTCCTTCAGTCCTCATTGCCAATGTGTACC
>NC_068989.1:33374654-33385954 GCF_001194135.2 Octopus bimaculoides | reverse complement strand
CCCCAATCTCAATTTGATAAACAAATAATGCCAAACCTAAATTCTATCTCTCTCTCCCACTCTGAGAATATATAGGTATTTCATATTTCAGATAATGAAATTGATAAACACATTAATTTCAGCTTAGATCATTAAACTAAGTGGTGGGACATTTTGTCATACAATATCAACAGATTCCCTATGCTCCTCCCATCCACCCCTCACCATCACCTTGGCTAAGGTAACTCAAGTGTATGAACACATGCTTTATACAGAAATATGGGCATATACCTGTGAGCACAGTTATAATGTATGTGCTTACCCATTAAGGCTCTAGGACTGATGAAATTTGAAACTGCAATTGTAACATTATTTCTCTAACTAAGCACAAGAACCCACTGCCTACAGGCGTGCGACCCCAAAGATCTGTTTCTTTGTAGTAGCTGAAAACATCCCACCAACTTTCTTCCCAGTTCTACAAGCTCAGAGCTAGCTGGCATAATTAATGTTGGCCCAATGAAAGGTATGTCTGGAGAGATAGTTGAGATGCTTGAGTGGAGACATGTATATGTATGCTGTGTCCAAGAGAGAGAACTTCAGCTAGACCACTTACAGACAAAGGTGTAGATACAAATTTTTCTGGGTATTCAACAACGAAGGCCTAGGTGGTATAGGTATTCTATGAGCAGAGAAGTGGGTGGATAAAGTGATTGAGGTAGTTGGGGTATGTGATAGGATTATTAAACTAAGAATAGCCTTGCTTGATGTAACTGTGTCAATTATATCTACATATGTTCCAGATACTCAGAAGGACCATTTCTACAAACCTCTTCTCAGTACTACCTCAACGATGAAAGATGATGACATCCTCATCATGGTAGGGGGATTTGATGGACATGTTGAAAAACACTCTGATGGGCTTCAATGTGTGCATGGTGGCTACAGCTTTGGCTCCAGAAATGAGGAAGGGACAAGTTTACTGGAGTTTTGCAATGCTCATAGCTTACTGGTCTACAACACCAACTTCAAAACACCACCATCTGATCACTTATCAATCTGGGGGACACACCGGCCAGATTGACTACATCCTCATGAGGCACAGGGATAGGTATGTGCTCATAAATGTAAAATCTTTCTCGGAGGAAGGATGTACAACTCAACATAAGCTAGTAGTTAATGACTTCAGACTAAAGGGCAAAAGATCTAGAGATGCAAGCCAATATGGAAAAACAGGCTGTAGAAGCTCAAGGATCCTTCAAACGGGCAGAGAGTTAGAGATGTCCTCAATGAGGCCAATGATGAGAAAGGGGGGAGAGTTAGACATGTGACATAGAGGACAACTGGCAGTTCCTACAGCACAATCTACTAAAGACTACAGACCAAATTTGTGGTTGGAGCAAAGCCTCTGCCAAACCAAGGGTGATGTGGTAGTG
Source organism: Octopus bimaculoides (assembly GCF_001194135.2). NCBI lineage: Eukaryota > Metazoa > Mollusca > Cephalopoda > Octopoda > Octopodidae > Octopus > Octopus bimaculoides. The sequence continues at coordinate 33,384,542 of NC_068989.1, read as the reverse complement.
GAACAGTGACATTGACAGAACCATAAAAGAGAAGAGATAGGTCTAGAAAGAGTAGAATAGAGTGGGTAGTAGCAAAGAATTATATCAGAAGGCTGAAAGGGATGCTAGATGTCAGGTCTATCTAGCTAGAGTAGAAGCAGAAAAGAAGAGGTTTGCCAGTGTCCTATAGTGTGATGTTCAGAGATTTGAAGTGCTCTGGATTACTAGACAGTGTGTCAATGAGAATTGAGAAGTAGGAGGAGAGAAGTGTGTGCAGATGGATAATGGTATGCTTGCACTTAGTGATGTGGATGAGAATAAGGCATGGAAAAGTTACTATGAGAGACTGCTAAATGTAGAGAATGAATGTGACAAAGGGTGTCTCCCTCATGTGAGCCCAACAGAGGGACTAGCTATCCTAGTGGACAGCAGTATGGCAGATAAGGCAATTAAAAACACGAAAACTAGGAATGCTCCTGGTCCATCTGGAATCATAGCCGTGATGCTCAAAATATCTGCTAATATAGGATACAGGCTAGTCTCCTGCCTAGTTAATCAGATCATTCAGGAAGGTGCAATTTCCAGTGATTGGCGTAGCTGCTACAAGGATAAGAGTGATGCTTTAGATAGAAGCAATTATAGAGGCATCAAACTCCTGGATCAGGTGATGAAAATTATGTAGAGAGTTATAGCCCAATTAATTAGGAGCAGAATTAGGCTAAGCAAAACACAGTTCAGCTTTGTCTGGGGAAGAAGCACTACTCATGCTATTTGCATAGTCAGGCAACTGCAAGACAAGTACTTAGCTAAGAATTAACAATTATACTTAGCATTCGTTGATCTTGAGAAAACCTTTGATAGAGTGCCCCACTGTGTGATATGCTGGGCTCTGAGGAGGCTAGGGATAGATGAGTAGCTGGTGAAAGCTGTACAGACCATATATGTAGATGCTGTCAGTAAGGTGAAAGTTAACCACGATTACAGCAAAGAATTTGATATAAGGTAGGTGTTCATCAAGACTCAGTCCTTAGTCCCCTCCTTTTCATCATTGTCCTCCAGACCATAACAGATAAATTCAAGACTGGCAGTCCCTGGGAACTACTATATGTTGATGATCTTGCCCTCATAGCAGATCCTATATCAGAGATAGACAAGAAATTCCAGGTGTGAAAATAAAACCTGGAATCTTAGAGCCTTAAGGTTAACTTAGCAAAGACTAAGGTCCTAGTAAGCAAGAAAACTGACAGGACCCTACCCACCTCAGGTAGGAACTCCATATGGTGTACCCAGTGTAAGCTATGGACACACAAGAGCTGCAGTGGATTAATAGGAAGGTTATCAGAGAAGATAGTTTTCCTATGTGAAAGATGCACAAGATAAAAACTTTAGAGATTTGATAAATTGATTCTCTCAAATGCTCTGGTGGATCATTAGAGATAGTAGATAACTTCTACTACGTAGGGGACCATATTAGTAGTGCAGGAGGATGCACAGAGTGTATGATAGCTAGAATGAGAATAGGGTGGAAGAAATTCAGAGAGACATTACCTCTGTTGGCTACTAATGGTTTCTCTCTCTGAGTAAAAGAAAAATTGTATGATGCATGTATGCAGACAGCAATTCTACATGATAGTGAGACATGGGCCCTGAATGCAGAGGACATGCAAAGGTTAGAAAGGAATGAGGCTAGTACGCTCCACTGAATGTGTAATGTAAGTGTACATGTTTGACAGAGTGCTAGTGTTCTGAGAGAGAAGTTAGGCATAAGGGGAATTAGTTGTTGTGTGCAAGAGAGAAGATTGCACTGGTTTGGTCATGTGATGCGGAGGGATGCCAACATCTCCGTAAAGTGGATGGAATACGTGGAAGTGGGAGACCCAGGAAGACAAGTACTGAAGAACAACCTCGGGACGCTGAACCTTTCAGGTGAGATGACAAAGGACTGAGATGCCTAATACCTTGTTGTACTCAAGAAGATCCATACTTCACAGCAGAAGTGTTAAGACTGGTCTCTCTGGTGCTGTAAAGCACTCATGTAGTGCCACATAGAAGCACCCAGTGCACTTTGTAAAGTGGTTGGCATTAGGATGGGCATCCAGCTATAGAAACTATGCCGAAGCATACTGGAGTCTTTTGCAGCTCCCTAGCTTGCCAGCTTTAGTCAAACCATCCAACCCATACCAGCATGGACGATAAACGCTAAATGATAATAATGATGATGATGAATGAAATATTAATAAAATATATATATACATACACTCATGTTTTGAGTTCTATTTTTTCTGTTTGTATTGCCAAAACTGAAATTTTCCCTCAACATTTTGTAGACCCTTATTAAGCTAACATCATGGCTTTCACCCAACTAGCCATTGAGTTCATCAATTAGTCAATGACAGTCTGATCTCTGTTTATCTACTCTTCATTCAATACTTCTTTCAGCTACATCACTTACAGAAGTGATGTAGTTTTTGATAATCTTGCTTGGAACTTACCATCAAGATGTTCCTATGTGTTGTATTGGATTAAGTTCAGAGCTTTTTATTTCCAAACTTGTGATACCTTGCTTGTATGGCATGGGGGTCATCTTCTTGGAAAAGAGTAGCCTTCTTATCAATGCCAACATTGAAGTAGATGGGTAATAGGTAATTTTTCAGTATTTGGCAGTATATTGCTTTTTTTTAAATGTATTACCTAAACAGCCCCTATCCCCTCCCAATCCTATACAGTAGCTCAAACTTTTCGTGCTTAGCTGTTCTTTGCAAACAATCCAGCTCCCATGTTTCAGTTTTGTTGTATTACACATACTTCTTTTAAACTGGAAAATTGGCAGAATTTGTTTTCATCATACCATAAGATTCACAGCCATAATTTGTCTTTCTTGTTGCAGAACTCCTTAGCCCACTCGAACCTTTTGATCTTATTTGTTTTTAAAATCATTAGCTTCTTTCTAGCAACTCTTCATTTATAAGCAAGGAATGTCAATACTGTTCTAATGCAATATAACAACATATCCATAAAATATGCAACCTCTCAAACAGTTACAAGTCAATGTTTAATAACTTCTCCCTTAACTCCTTTCTTTGCCTTCTTTGAACCCTTCTGCAACCCTTCCAGATCTCTTCAATACTCAGCCATGCCCTTCTTCAATTCACCTCTTAAGTATATTATTCATTGTTTGATGATTAATACAGAAAAAAAAATTGAGTAACTTTTTGACTGAACTTTCCACAGGCACAGACATAGCTATGTGGTTAAGAAATTCAGTTTCCAAGCACAGTTTGTTTCAAAGACTCATAATCATAACCCCTTGAATAATACATGGATACATTTACTTTGGATGAAATCATAATGCAAATGAACCAATAAGATGCTACTGGATACCACATCCTAGGATATCTACACAGTCGAAACACGAACAGTTTTAAAGAGGATATATTACAAATATAACTGTAATAAACATGCTTTTTGGATGCACAATTCTCCATCCATATTTTAATGTCTTAAATATACACTCTGTATACTATATAAAATCCAAAGAAGCAAACTCAGGATTTATCCATCAGGTGAAATATTGTGTGGCTGTTTACCTTAAACAATTTCCTGTTGTTCCATATCATTCTATGTGGTTAGCCAGAACCTGGATTATATTAGAGAGCTTGTAAGGTACCTGCCTGAATTTCATATTCCTATCCATTCATACTATATATATATCATCATCATCATCATCATTTAATGTCTGTTTTCCATGCTGACATGGGTTGGATGGTTTGACTGAAAATTGGTAAGCTGGAGAGCTGCACCAAGTTCCAATCTGATTTGGCATGGTTTGTATGGCTGAATGCTTTTCCTAACACCAAGACTGTAGTGGGCGTTTTTTATGTGCCACCAGCACAGGTGCCAATTACATAACACCAGCATCAACCATGACTATGATCTCACTTGGCTTGACAGGTCTTCTCAAGCATGGTATATTGCCAAAGGTCTTGGTCACTTGTCACTGCCTACATGAGGCCCAACATTTGAAGGGTGCTTTCTACATACCATTGTGAGTGTCAGTTATGTGACACTGGCATCAGCCACAACTATGATTTCACTTGGCTTGATGGGTCTTCACAAGCACAGTATATTGCCCAATGTTCGAAGGGTGCTTTTTACATGCCACCAGCATGGGTGCCAGTTATGCAACAATGGCATTGGCTATGAGTATGATTTCACTTGACTTGATGAATTTCTCAAGCATGGCATATTGCCAAAGGTTTTGGTCACTTGTCATTGCCTCCATGAGGCCCAACATTTGAAGATCATGTTTCACCACCTTGTCCCATGACTTCCTGGGTCTACCTCTTTCAAAAGTTCCCTCCATAGTTAGCAATTAGTGCTTCTTCACACAACTGTCCTCATCCATATGCATCACATGACCATACCAGCACAGCTGTCTCTCTTGCACACCACATCTGATGTTTTTATCCCCAACTTTTCTCTCAAGATGCTTACGCTCTGTTGTGCATGCACACTGACATTGCATACCCAGCAAAGCATATAAGCTTCATTTCTTTCAAGCCTTTGCATGTCCTTGGTAGTCAACCCATGTTTCACTACCATGTAGCATCATATAATCTGCCTTTCACTCTGAGAGAGAGGCCATTTTTTACCAACAGAAGTAGGAGCTCTCTGAAATTTGCCCAGCCTATTCTTATTCTAGCAGTTACACTCTCGGAGCATCCACTTCTGCTGTTGACTTGGTCACCTAGGTGACAGAAGCTATCAACTACTTCTGGTTTTCTCCCTTGGCATTTGATGGAGTCTATTTTCTGTACATTTTTAGTGTTAATTGTACCTGTGCACCTTCCACATACAGAATCTATTTTCCATGTTAATCTTCCTCTGATATTGGTGCACCTTTTATGTGTCTATAGCTTATACCAGGTACATCTTATGGAGCTTCTACCTATGCCTTTTCTACAGATCAAACAGGACCATCTACCTGAAGGGATTTGTGATTTGTCTGCTCTCCTACTAAGACTTTGGTTTTTGCTAGTTTAATTCTAAGTCCCTTTGATTCTAGACCTTGTTTCCATGCCTAAAATTTCTTATCTAGTTCTGGTAGTGATTTGGTTATAAGAACGAGGTCATCAATTAAAGGAGCTCCCAGAAGCAATTCCTCTGTTATTGCCTGGAGGACTATGATAAAGAGCTGAGGACTGATCCTTGGTGAACTCCTATTTATTCCCTGAACTCATTACCATACTCGTTGCTAACCTTCACCTTACTGACAGCATCCCTGCACATGGCTTGTACAACTCTCACCAACCACTCATCTATCCCTAGCTTCTGCATTGACCACCAGATAAGAGAGTGGGGCCTTCTGTCAAAGGCTTTCTCCATGTTGACAAAAACCAGATACGGGGGTTTAGTTTTGGCTAGATATTTCTCCTGCAGTTGTCTAACCAGGAATATAGCATCAGTTGTGCTCCTTCTGACACAAATCCGAATTGCATCTCATTTACACTAGCTCTTCCTAATTAATTGAGCTATGACCATTTCTGTGACTTTCATCACCTGGTCCAGCAATTTGATGCCTCTGTAATTATTCTTGACTACAGGAATATATATATATATGTATGTATGTATATGTATGTATGTATGTATGTATGTATGTATGTATGTATGTATGTATGTATGTATGTATGTATATATATATATATATATATATATATATATATATATACAGGGTGTGATGAGGAAATTGTCACCATTTTATCTTTTTAATTTTGTGCATGCGCATTGTTTGTTTTCGATTTCGTTGACTACACAGTGTAGTAGGGTTAGTTAGGCACCATCTGTGAGAAAAATGGCATCATGATGCAATTCACTCAGCCAAAAATTTGGTAGTGACATGCTGTACTGCTTGGCATTCATGCCAGAAGTTCCAATACAAACATTTTAGAGTGTTTGGGTGTCAATCTTGGACAGTGTAATCTGAGCACATGTGCCGAGAGTGATAAAAATCAAACATCCAGTCAACATCATGGTGTTTGGAGTGATCACTAGTGATGGAGACATTATACCTCCATTCATCTCACATGGCCTCAGAACTTGACACAGAGGCCTACATCAAGTGCCTGTAGGAGGTAGTGCTGTCCTGGGTCAAGAGGGTGGCTGCTGGAAAACCCTATCTCTAACAACAAGACTCTGCACCATGCCACACAAGCAGGAGAATCCAGTCATGGCTGTCAGACAATTTCTGCAACCACATCACCCCTAACAACTGGCCACCTAACTCCCCACACTGCAACCTCCTTGATTATTATGCGTGGGGTGCAGTTGAGCGAGAGACCAATAGAACCCCTTGTAACACGAAAGATGAACTGAAGATAAGGATTATGGCAGCATTCACCAACTTAAACTCTAGAAGAGTTGCAGGAGATTCCAAAGTCATCTTGAAGCCAATGGCAATTTTATTGAATGAATTTACTCTTTAGTATTCCAAGATATTTTATGTAATTTTGGTAAATATATCTGTTAAAATGAGATGTCAGTGTTATTTTCATTTTTGCGTAATTTAGACTATATATATATATGTGACCCTTCTGTCCAGCATTCGCCATGATAGATCGCTAACCACTACACACATTTTTTTTTCTCTCCTTGTTTCTTTCTGTGTTCCTTTCTGTGGAAGAGCATAGGCTCGAAACATTAAAGACTTTTTCAATTCCTGAGGGTTATACTAATACATCTGTTTGTTTTCTACACCACCTGTCTTTGTCTTTTGTTTTTTTGTGAATTCTCCCTCGTTGCCAGTACCACCTGACTGGCCTCCGTAGGATTTTCGAGCGAGATCGTTGCCAGTGCCCCTGGACTGGCTTGTGCGGGTGGCACATAAAAGACACCATTTCGAGCGTGGCCGTTGCCAGTATCGCCTGACTGGCCTTCGTGCAGGTGACACGTAAAAGCACCTACTACACTCTCTGAGTGGTTGGCGTTAGGAAGGGCATCCAGCTGTAGAAACTCTGCCAAATTTAGATTGGAGCCTGGTGTTGCCATCCAGTTTCACCAGTCCTCAGTCAAGTCGTCCAACCCATGCTAGCATGGAAAGCGGACGTTAAACGATGATGATGATGATGATGATATATATATATATATATATACACACACACATATGATGGACTTCTTTCAGTTTCCATCTACCAAATTCACTCACAAGGTGCCATGCAATGGGGCTGAACCTAAAACTATGTGGCTGGGATACAACCTTCTTACCAAACTGCCATGCCTGAAAAAATTACTTCTGGCCAATAACCAATTTGTGTAATACACTACACTAAATAAAAAGTTAAATAGTGTGTTGTTAGAAAAAGATTCTGACATTTTAAGCAGAGCCCATTTTGGGGAGTGAGAAGAAAAATGGAATAGAAAAAAAAAAGGAAAATGTAGAAGACAAATTAAGAAGAAAAGAATAAAGTGAGGGCAAATGGAAGTAAAAGGTCAACAAATTATCTGAATTGTATGTGTAATGAACAACACTCCACTATTGCTTAAATGTTTGGTATCCTATACAATGTTAAGCTTTGAAACTATTTATGTCCAATCAGGGACTGTCAGGCAAATATTTATCAATGAATGCTTGTTAAAAAGTGGCTAATATAATACATTAATTTTCCACCAATCCTAAGGGTAGGATTTCCACCAATCAGAGAATCTAGGCCACACCAATAAAATAACACAGGCTTAAGACAAATGAACACAGCTTAAACCTGTTTAAATTATACAAATACTGAATTGAAACAACAATGGTAGCAAGCAGCTTAGAGCAATAATAATAATGATAAATTCAAGATAATCAAGTCTGCTGCATTAATTCCACTTTGCTCCATTCAGTTCAAATTTCAGATAAATCTTCAAACAAATAAGGCTGATTTAATAGAAAACTGGATGGACGATGATTTGGCAGACAATAAATTAATTATACTTTTGTACCAGAGAGAAAGTGCAGAATGGTTCTAAAAGCTGAAGCACAGACTTTTATCTTAGTACTTGTCACATAAAATGTATCCAAGAAATTAAATGGGATTTTTTATATCATAATAACCTAGAAATTTTCCTCTTAAGACAAAATACACTAATCTCATTTAAAACTAATTCACAAAACTAAAGAATATTTACTATTTCAAATTTCCTGCACTTGCAAAAGTTAACTTAGTTTAATATCCATTTCTAATCAGGATCAAAATCAAACAGCTTACCTTCAGCAGCAGATTGATTCAGCAACTTGAAAAGTTCCTGTTGAATGAGGGCATTTAACTCAAGGATATCACAACAACGCATCACATTCTGATCACAGGAATTAATCTATAAATAATGGTTGAATAAAAGATTAGTTCTTTCCTTACCAAAATCAAGTATAGCTAATAAAGGAAGTAAAATTCATAGATGCAGTTAATATTTTGAAAATTTCAAATATTTCTTCTTTTATTTGGTTAATAAAAAATTTATTTCCTATGACAGGCCAAACTCTTTGTTTGCTCCCACTATTTCTTTTATCAACATAGGTCAATTTTGAAAGCAGCACTATTTGTTGCACTATCAGAGAGAAATCTATCTGAAACATCACTGTGCCTTTTCCTTCAGTTCAATAAAGATAAGAAGACATATAAATATTCTTCTCATTAATCAACAAATAGAATGGAATATAAATACCACTCTATATGTTGATTAATGAGAAGTATAGGTATGACAGACAGCATGTTTAGTTTTACTATGATTGATTAAGATAATTAAGGTGATGAAAGCATGGAAAGAATTACAACATACAGGTTCTATGCTAATTACTCACCTAGTTAATCAGGTAGCATAGGCAGATGTTGTTCTCAGTGATGGTAAAACATCATCTTGGAGAGATCTCAAACTGATAGACCATGTTTTGAAAGTAATCATTAAACTAATACTGGACAGAATCAGCTTGTATAAGTTTGGATTTAAAGCAGGATGTAGAAAAAGTGATGTTAGTCTTCTGGTTTGACAAATGTTCTTAGTTAAGAACTGCACTTCTTATTGTTAAAATTCAAGAAAAACCCTTTGACATAATCCTATATTCTGTAGTATAATAAACATTAGAGTTCTATTCTAATCATCTTTCAATTGCTCATAGATTTTGAGTTTAGGAAAGGGTACCCCCTGGATCTTAAACACGCAGATGACTTGGCTCCCATTACGAAATTGGTTAATATCCTCCTCTTTATCATCATCATTGGCAGCAGCAGTGTTGTCATCATTGTCATTATCATCAATGTTGTTTTAACATCCACCTTTTCATGTTTGCATGGATCAGATGAAATTTTTTGAATTGGATATTCTATGGCTGGACGTTCTTCCTGTTATCAACTCTTGCCTATTTCCAAGCAAGATATTGTTTCCTCAGACCTTCTAACACAAACAGCACAATGGTTGAACACATTGTCATGACAGATTGCAAATGAACAATACTGCTTCTTGTATGATAGTGGCAATTATTTAAGGAGACACTAACATATTCACATAGTTACACATATGCACACATATATACATACATTCATATATATATATATATGCGCAGGAGTGGCTGTGTGGTAAATAGCTTGCTTACCAACCACATGGTTCCGGGTTCAGTCCCACTGCATGGCACTTTGGGCAAGTGTCTTCTACTATAGCCTCAGGCCGACCAAAGCCTTGTGAGTGGATTTGGTAGATGGAAACTGAAAGAAGCCCGTCGTATATATGTGTATATATATATATATATGTGTGTGTGTGTGTTTGTGTGTCTGTGTTTGTCCCCCCACCATCGCTTGACAACCGATGCTGGTGTGTTTACGTCTCCGTAACTTAGCGGTTTGGCAAAAAGAGACCAATAGAATAAGTACTAGGCTTACAAAG
>NC_068989.1:33352668-33370991 GCF_001194135.2 Octopus bimaculoides | reverse complement strand
TATATATATATATATATATATATATATATACACACACACACACGCACATATACACTGAGCTGCAAAAGAAATGCGTGACATTTGTGACTGTGAAATATGTTTTAATTTCATTATGACAGAGATAAATTTTGATAAATCTGATAAAGTCAATTTCTTGGATCCACTTTGACCACAGTCTATGGTCCATTGTCATGTGTTCTGGTAGTGAGCATATCCAACACATTGAGATTGTAGGGCGTGACGTGTTCAATACCATGTATGCCCTCCCTGGGTGTTCAAAACGGCCATACAGCGTCAGTACATGGAGTGCATGAGGCAGTTCACAAAAGCCATTGGCACCTGTGCTCACACCCTGAAGAAAGCTGCCTTGAATTCCACACAAGTTGTCGGCCTTGGTGCTACCTGATTCAGCCGTCTCTGGATTTCATTCCACAGGTGTTCAATTGGCTTCAAAATCTGGGCTGAGAGCTGGCCATGGCATGGTTCTGATGTTGTGCTGATGCAGGAAGTCCCTGGTGATCCTGGCTGTGTGGGAGGGAGCATTGTCTTGCTGGAACACGTGGCTATGGTGATGTGCAAAGAAATCATGATGTGAGGTCTTAGGATCTGGTCAACATAGTGCTGCGCTGTGATGTTATTCCCTCTGCCTGCACCAACATTTTGGAACACATGGGGCCTAATTCTCTGATTCAGGCCTATAGCACTCCAAACCATAATGCTTTGGCCACCCTACACGTCTCTCTTCATGACATATGCATCTCTGTAGCATTCAACCCTCCTATGCCACACCCTCACTCTGCCATCCGAGGTGGAAACGCAGTACTGGCTCTTGTCAGAGAAAACTATTGACCTCCATTGTTGATGCCACCAATGTCATTGCTGTGTAGTACACTGTAGTCATGAGGCAGTGAGGACAGGCCCTTGAGCAGGACGATGGCAACTCAGGTTGTTGGCAGCCAGTTGATGTTGTATCATGTCATCAGTGATAGGTCACTGTCCAGTGCCAATGGTCTCATGAGCTGCCAAACTGGCCAGTCTGAAGCAATTACAGTAAATGAAGAGGTCCTGCCTGGGTGTGGCCACCAGGGGACACACTCTGCGGGCATGGTCTGCAGTGCTGTTGGTATTGTTGTATCACTGTTGCAGGTAACATGGACATTGTAAGCTTTTGCAACAACTAGGAGACGCTGCTCTGCTTGCAATTGGCCAATAGCTTGTTCTCCCTGTGCTGCTGACAATCAGGTCATATCTGATGTGTCCAAATCATGAATGCCAGGAATGTGGTTCGAGTTGATTTTTATACCTATAACCTCCAGGAGATGCACATGTATTTTGGTTGTCATGACAATTGGTTGTGACTGCCACCCACGGCATTTGACACAGCTGTGTTTTGGCATCTTGTTTCAGAGAAAGTTGAAAGGTTACCTGCAATTTGGATCTCAGCCTTAAACCAGCATGTCTTGGAATATTTACACTTACATCCCCAAAATAATTTTTTAGAATTTACCATATAAAAATGACATTTGAAAAAATCGCCTGTCTTTTACGGTTCAATCTGTGTATACACACACACACACACAACAGACATCTCAGAAGGCTTCAGTTTGAGGCTTTAGTAGAGGATACTTGCTTAGGGTATTGCATGGTGTGACTAAACTGAAAACCACATGGTTGCAAAGTGAACTTCTTAACCACACAGAAATGCCTGCAAAGCATTGCAGAGAAATTCCAAACTTCAAAATCTAAAAGCCAAATTATAGAGAACACATGACACCGAGGGAGCGATTTTGCTTAGTATGGAGAAAGTCAACACTAGATACTTTTACTCACTGCAGGCAATAGATACATGCAAAAAATACTGAGGAATTTTTGATAGACTACCAAAGAATAAAACTTTAGACATGGTAAGTATTCAGTAAATAAGGTACCCATGAAGTGGAAGTCCATGATAGCTCACTAGAAATAATTGATCATTACTTTTTTTGTAAAAAGTAGGCAGTATGAAATCCATATGAGGAGTGTAACAGATCATAGTAGTGAAATATAAACAATATCTGTGGAGCATGTGTAGAAACTGAATAAAAAATAAGTCAGATGTGATTCATTGGATGTGTGATGTTCACTTGTATGAAAGACATGTTGGTAGCTGAGAAAACAACTGGCAATAAAGTCCTTAGCTTCTGTATGGAAGAGAAATGATAACATTGGTATGGACATATAATAAAAATGGTTGATAAGTGCTGGAAAAAAAAAGTGTGTAGCAATAATTTCAACTGCAGACATTTAGTTCATCTTTGTCACAAGTGTTGTTTTGATCAAGAGGGAATTTAGCCAAGTTAAAGATTTAAACCAATTAGAAACTATGTCAGTGAAACTTAGTTTCAATTATAAAAGCAAGCAAAAATCTATATTTCTCTTTTACTTGATGCATATGCTTGATATCAAACAAGCCAGTCTGTGTCTCTACTTTTGATTTTCAGTGTTTCAATAATCATGTGTAAGTTGATAGTATGCTCTCTCATTTCATCCTCACTCTACTTGTACATTAGTTTTGTTTAGCCTCAACAGATATCAATGGCCTTTTGTCTATTTGAGTGCAAGAAATTTACCAGACACATAAAAAAAAAAAAACAATGTTGGCTCATTCCAGACTTTTCCACCTTCTTTCAAATTTCAACTGGTCTGAAATATTAGACACATGTTAAGTCAAATAAGAGTCCAAATGGTAGCATGGTATTTTCTGTTACTGTACAAGCACAAATATCAACAACTCTGCATCATGCTATCATAAATTACACAGTAAACATTTACATTCATTACACTTTGATCATACTCTGCTGTTATTCAATATTGTAAACCAAATACTGTTGCTTTTAGCTGTGTATTATAACATTGGGTCTATGGACTAGCATAGCTGGCGGGGGGGGGGGGGTAGAGGCAGTCTGCTGTAGGCAATATGTGATTTCTGCAAACAGAAGGGCCACCCCGGGCAGCACACACTCTAGCTATGCTAGTGGGTCTTTGTACTGCTTCCATTGGGGGTGATCAACATTATTAGTGGGAAGTAGAAAAGCATAGATATTTGATATATTCTTCATTTAAACTTTGTCTTTAATTTTGTCTTTATTTATAAATGTTATGCTGAGAGTGAAAGGCTCTTGCAGCACAAAATGTGGAAGGAAAGATAGATCTTAAGATGTTGAGCTTCACATATAACATAACTGGAAATCATGACACATTAGGAATAGCCCATACTGCAAACCAGTCCATCACATGTCAAACACAATAATTATGAAATGTATGTAAAAATACTGGTCTCTAATGAAATACTACACACTCACACACACACACACACATTGTGCACACAATGAGAGAGAAAGAATCAGAGAGATAGAGGAGGAGGAGGAGGAGGAGGAAGAAATGACAGAGTAGTAGCTATAAAAGGTTCAGCAACAGTTAATATTTATTGTAATGGATATATATTTTCTAAGATGCTTTTCAAGTAAGCTATTCATCAGCAGGGTAAGCATTTCTTGCATTAATCAGTAGGGTATTCATTAACTTAACAATTTCTAGCAAATTGTTCCAAATGAATATGACTACAATTACTAAAATAGTATTTATGCACTTTTGCCATCATGAGTGATATCAAGAAATATGACATAGAAAAATATTTATAATTTAACTGTTATCAAATTACCCGCATTAGCAAAAGTATACCTCCAAAGCCACCCATCATATGAGAAGTAACAGTCTAGTTACAACAACAACAGAAGAAGAAGAAGAAGAAGAAGAAGAAGAAGAAGAAGAAGAAGAAGAAGAAGAAGAAGAAGAAGAAGAAGAAGAAGTTGATGATGATAATGAAGAACCAGCAGCAGCAACAAAGGAAAGAATTATATATATTCCAGTTTGTCAAAAGTGATGTGTTGTTATATTAGAGAAAGATAGGTAAAAAACGAAAGCTTATACATAAAAGTAGTGAATTGCTACATACGACTTATCTGGATCTTCCCAGATTAGTGAGACTGATGTATAGTTTGAATGTCTGTAGATCAACATTTATTTGCCCAGTCATTCATGATATCTACAGCCCTCCTTAGGATTTTTCCAGTCTAAATTACTATATCATTTGATGGATGAAAAGCAGTGGAGATTATGAAAGGCAATGAATGCACTGCTTGAAGGTGGTATACAGCTCCCCTAGTTCAGAAAAAGTAGAAGCCAATTTAGTATTGGAAGAATTGGCAGAGAGAAGAAAAAACAGGTTTGTTAACTAACTAATGGATTTAATATGTTCCTGAGTAAATAATCTTTGTTAAATTAGCTGAATGGCTACTTTTTTATGTTTATAGATCAGTGATTAGTACTCCAATATGGGTTGTACTAAAGCACCAGTAACTGAATAACATCAGCTAACTTCCAAGCTCTTGAAAGTAGCCTTATCTTTAAGATGCAAATCTGGCAACGTCATTAGAAATTAACACTAAGTCTTTATGCATTAGTCATGCCTGAGTATTTTTCCTAATCATTCTGTTACATGAAGCTACCAGGAGAAATCATTTGCTTAAATCTTCTACAAATCTATATAGATATCTATTAGTGTAGATATGTCATCATTTTCGTTTTACTCATTTTAAGCATGATATTTCATTAATTATTCTTTTATTTTATGCAGGCATAATGAGTTACTAAATGATTTACTTAAGACTAAAGCAGAAATAATAATATTTAAGCTTTATTTCAAAATATTGGTGAACTAAGTAATTCAAAATCCAGGTAATAAATTTAGTTTGTTAAGAAAATGCCATTGTGCTATGGTGCATTCCACAATAATAGAAATAGCAGTGACTGTGGGGATGAGTGGAACCAGAAGGAAAGGGCTTTGACGTCAATGGTCAAGGGGCCTGACTGGAACAGGAAGGGTGAGAGAGGAAGTGAGGGAAGGGAGACCAGGGCCGTCCTCTTTTGCCTTGGTGCATTCACCACAAACAGACATGAGGGGAGCATGCTAGAGGGATTGGCATTAGCAGCTACTTTCATTAGGTGCGATGGGCAGGGCACGAGTTTTGGATGGTAGGCAAGCTGGACAGTAGGCAAACTGTTTCTTATTTCCCTGAATTACAGTTCCCTCATACAACAAGCTATTTTGGCACTTGTGTATAAGTATATTTCTCTGTTGTTGTTATCCCCTTCCACGTGATAGCAGTGAAGATAAGGATTGGTAGTGATACTGTTAGACCTTTCTATGACGAAGGCAATATAAGATCAAAATAGTGGCTAGGCTACAAGACATCGATAATGTAGCAGGTCTCATGGCCCTGTACCTGGAGGGAAGCACACTGGCACTGTACCTCGGGATTGACAAGGAAGACCAATTAAGCACAACAAAGTTTGAGCAGGGCTTGAGGGAAGCCTATATGGAAGGAATGTATACTGCGCTTGCTAAGCTGGGAATGGTCAGGTGGGCAGGGGAACAGGTTGTTGAGTATGCTGTGGAGGCTTGGAGACTGGCCATGCTGTCTGGTTTTACCGAAGACGGTATAGAGAAGGTGGCATGACTGACCTTTGTAAATGGCTTTCCCGACAATATATCAGTACGACTGCAACAACTGCCAGGTAACAAGAAAATGGCAATGAGCAAGCTCATCACTCAAGCCCGCATATCAACATAAAACACTGGGTGGAAGGCAGCAGCGATGGTAGCTGTGGGTGCCTGCCATGTAGTGCAACGACTGGTAAAGAACAGGGTGAAGAAAACTGTTGCAGAGTGACAGCGACCATTCACGTACAGTCCCTGACATTTGAGCACTGGCCTATGGTGAGGGACTGTGTGGAGATGAAGCCTGGACCTATTTACTACCAGTGCAGGCAAACTGGGTATATTGCTCAAAACTGCAGTTAAAGAAAAAGCTATGGGGAAGTTACTGCCTCTCAAACTTCCCTTGCGAGCAAGTAGAGGTGCTCATGCAGTCACTGCCTATAGTTGAAGTCTTGGTTGGGGGAAAGGTGTTCAAAGCTCTCACAAATACAAGCTGCATGACATCTCTCATGGACCCCAAGGGTGACAAAAAATGGAAGGGCACAAGTGGTGTTTGGGTGGTCAATGGCAGTGAGATTGGATGTAAAGGTAGCAGTGACATGGAGATAGCGGTGCAGGGAACGGCACTGAGCTGCAGACGATTGTGATTGACCACATGGTAAATGGAATTGACATGGTGATGGGGATGGACACAATCAGCCATCTTGGAGGTGTCAGCATTGATGGAGACATGGTTTCGTTTGGTGGTGCAGGGACATCATGTACTGTATGTCTGCAACATGAGAGGGAGCAGAGCTCCACAAGGGAGTGTACTGCTTACACCGTTGAGGACAAAGATTTGCGGGTGGTGTTCGACAGTCAGTAGTGGATGGTAGAGTGGTGCTAGAAAGGGGAGCCTCTGATGCTGAAGAACAGGCTGAGCTGCTACCAGCATACCTTGAAGGGACATGCCAGGAGTGAGTTTGAAGGTGAAGTAGAGAGGTGGATTAAGGAGGGTGTCCTTATCCTGTGGAAGAAGGAGATAGTGAGCAGAGTGCTATCATTAATGGCAGTGGTGCAGCCAACAAAGGACAAAGTCAGGCCGGTACTGGACTTTTGGGAGATGAATAGCCATGTATCGTGCCACATGGGTAGCAAGGTGACTAACGTCTGCAGTGAGATGCTACATGAGTGGAGACAGATGACAAGGGTAGCAACTATTGTCGATTTGAAGTTGGCATGTGAGTGAGAAACTGTGGTGGTATCAGATGGTGTGATACAAGGGCCAGACATGCTGTTTCACTAGACTGGGTTTCAGGCTAAATTCCGTGCTGAAAATCATGGCAACAGTGCTCAAGTCTATCCTAGGAAAGGTGGACAGGATAAGAAGGGCCACCAATTCCTGTATAGATGACATCTTGGTAGATGAGACTGTAGTGTCTGCCATAGATGTTGTAAGTCATCTCAAGAAATTCAGGCTGATTACAAAGCCACTGGAACCAATGGCTGGAGAAGCCGCAGTGGGGCTCAAGCTTCAAAGAGATAAAACAGGCTCATTGGTGTTCCAGAGGGGGAATGTGATCCTGGAATTGGATACCACTGTCAGCAGGAGAGACCTATTCCTGATGTGTGGAAGACTAGTGGGACACTACCCAATGACAGGGAGGCTACAGACAGTATGCAGCTACATCAAGACATGAGCAGAAGGGGAAAACTTGGGAGCAAAAGTGGGAAAGGGGACGGTGGTGATGATGCAGGAGAGCCTAGAGAGGACAAGAGCAGAGGACCCAGTAAGAGATAACTTGTATGTTCCCAAATTGGAGAATGGGACTGTATGGTGCAATGCTAGCAGCATAGCGATAGGAGTTGTATTGGATATCGGAGGCATCAAAGTGGTGAACGCAGCCTGGCTTTGAAAAGCTGATGGTTACAACCCCATCAACATGACTGAGTTGGATGCTGTACTAATGGGGTGAATTTGGCCCTGAAATGGGGGCTGCACTCCATCAAAATCTGAACTAATTAAGCCACCATGTGTGGCTGGGTAGGATCAGTGATCACCAATGAAAAGAGCTGCAGAGATGTTAGTAAAGGGGCTGTAGAGATGTTAGTAAAGTGCCACCTAGGGGTTCTAGGAGAGTTAACTGCCGAATTTGGTTTGAAGCTGAGTGTGGTCTTTGTGTTCAGAAAGGAACAAAGCAGACATCTAACCAGGGTTGGTGGAGCCAGAAGATTCAAAGCAAGGGATAGCTGCAGTGTGTTGGTTAAGTGACTTGGAACTAAGGAAACTGCATACCATGTATCATATGGGTGTGGATAGAACCCTGTATCTTACCAGGAGAGCTGACGCTGATGTTACTAGACAAAGCATCCAAAAAGTGGTTGGGAATTATGACAGGTGTCAATCCATTGACCCTGCTCCAGGTGTGCATGAGCAGGGAAACATCTCGGTAGAGCACAACTGGAGATGATTGGTGGTGGATGTGATACACTACCGGCAGGGGATGTATCTCTTGATAGTTGACTGTGGGCCGAGTTGGATGGCCATTTGAAAAGAATTGAAGACAGGTACTGCAGATGAGATTGCACGTATCCTGAATGAGATATTCCTAGAGTAGGGCCCTGTGGACAAATTGCTGATGGACAATGGCACTGTATTTTGTTTGAAGATACTGAAGGAGATGTTTGATAATATTGGAAGCAGTATTCTGGTACAATATGTCACCCCACTCAGGACAGGCTGAAGAGTCCATGCCACACACAGAGATATTCAGATATAAATGACAGCATTTGAGTAAACCACCAGAATGCTCTGCAGAAGAGAGAAAGCTTGTTTTTGTGAAGGTGGGAGATGAAGTCTGGGTCAAGCCCCCAAAGGCACACTGCACATCTCAGTGGAACAGCAGCTGTTAACTCCAAAAATAGTGTTCCTGTGGATGGAATGCCACTCCATATCTTGGACGTTTGCAGAATTGTCACTTCATCAGACGATGAAGGTGGGGGAGAGGAAGAGAATGAGGCTCCCTCCCTACAGAGATCAGAGCATGTGAGGTATCCACCCGAGTTGATGGCATTTTGATGTGAAGTAAAGTGAGAAGGTGACCTTTGAGATCAGGGGTGCATGTAGGGATGAGATGAGCCGGAAGGAAAAGACTGTGACATCAACGGTCAAGGGGCCTGACCGGAACAGGAAGGGTGAGAGGGGAAGTGAGGGAAGGAAGACCAGGATCATCCTCTTTTGCCTTGGTGCATTCGCCATAAACAGACATGAGAGGAGTGAGCTAGAGGAATTAGCATTAGCAGCTGCTTTTGTTAGGTGTGACAGGCAGGGTGTGAGTTTTGGACTTAGTACAGCTGGATGGCAGACAACGAGAAGGTAAGCGAATTGTTTCTTATTTCCCTGCATTACAGTTCCCTCATACACCAGTGACCTAAAGTGCAATACTGCATGGTAGTGAAACATACACTGGATGAGCAAAGGACTGGTAAGA
Organism: Octopus bimaculoides; assembly: GCF_001194135.2. Lineage (NCBI taxonomy): Eukaryota > Metazoa > Mollusca > Cephalopoda > Octopoda > Octopodidae > Octopus > Octopus bimaculoides. The sequence continues at coordinate 33,361,982 of NC_068989.1, read as the reverse complement.
AATGAAATGAGCATACTTTGCTGGGTTGTAATGTCAGTGCTTGTGAATAATGAAGCACAAATGAACTGGGAGATAAACAGTTACAAGGAGAAATCAGCAGTAGTGTGTAAGGGGGACAGTACCTGCTACTGATATGTCATGCATATAAAACCTATAGGAAGTGGTAAACAATTCAAGTGGAAAGGATCAACAGGAGAAAAATACATGGGAAGAAGTGGTAAAAGCTGATCTGAAGATACTGAAACTCAGAAAGGAGATGATAAAGGACTGCAAAAAAGTGACAAGAAGCTGTTTGAGAAAGATCAACTCAACCCGTGTTAGTATGGGAAAATGGAAGTAAAACAATGGAGGTGACAGTGACAATGGTAATGATGACAATGAAGATGATGGCAATGATGACTTTGATTAAAATCCTTAGTTTATGAAATTCAGAAGGATGGAAAATAAATTAATCTTTGTTGGAATTTAAACTTTAAAATATTAAGTGATTTCTGATCAACCAATTACTATACAGCATGCTACTGTTTGTACAGTGAATTTTGTTTGAATTTCATAACTGATGACCTTATCACTAACCTCTGAGAGACAGAAAATTATATATCAGTCAAGAAGTCAGTACTAGAAATGTTTCCCAAGAGCCCTTCTTTCCTCATGATATATTAATTTTAATTCACTAGATGGATTATTACATTTTTCTTGACAGCAATAATAAAATGGAAAAAATGAAGATACAAGAAAGGAAATGGTATTACAATACAACAATAAGTAAGAAGAAATAAGGCTCCATAAAATTAAGTTACTTCATGGTTAATGATAATAATAACCAATTTGATTCCATGCAAAGATAATAGCTGTTGGTATGGTATTGACATCATGTTATCTATAATACATGAGGTTATAGATGTATGCGCGTGCATGCAAACACACACACAAACACAAGGTTTTAAATTTACTGTTATTGTTGGTTATTAATTATAAGAGGAGCAATAATCAATGACACAAAAACGAGATAACCTTAAGTAGAGAAAGAAAACCTAATCCTTACTTGTGAGTATTATAATAATCATTTACTAAATTCAGTCACAATCTAATTTGACTGACACTAATCCTATTCAAATATCTCCACACTTAGAAAGCCTAATGAAAACAAACAGTCCTTTATATGATATGTACTTCGTCCTAACTTAATATTCGTTTCAAACTTTGGCACAAGGCCAACAAATTTGGGTTGGGAGTAAGTTGATTACATCGATCCCGATGCTCAATCGGTATTTGTTTTGACCCTGAAAGGATCAAAGGCCAAGTTGACTTTGGCAGAATTTAAACTCAAATGTAAAGACAGATGAAATGCCATTAAACATTTTTCCTAGCATGCTAATAATGATTCTACTAGCTCGCTACCTTTTCCTAACTTAATATTAACCAAAAAGTTAAATGAAAACTAAAGGAAATTTTTCTTTACATATATGGGCCAGTATTTGATTTGAACATATATTTAGCAAGATTTATGTGAATGTATTATGCTTTTTTGTGGAACAAATTTTATTTTTCATATACCTCATAGTGTACTTGATTTATATACAAACATTTTGTTAAAAACACAAAATTTGATAGAGAAAATGCCTTTTTGCATGATAATTATTAAAAAAAATTGTACTTTCTGGTTTCAATATAAATATACAAGGTGGTATCAAATAGTTTTGGGATTAGTTATGTTTAATAAAAAATAACTTATCTACATAAGTTTCCTTCAAAATAGTCACTTCTGGAATCTGGCCTGGCAGTCGTTTTCCATGAGTTGAGGAAATTCTGTGATTCACTTTGTATCTCAACAACTGTATTAAAATAGCAATCCTTGAGTTGAATTTTCATTTTGGGGAAAAGATGGAAGCCTACAGGTGCTAAATCTGGTGAACAGGATGAGTGTGGAAGCAATACCATGCTTTTGGAGAAAAACTCACAAATGAGGAGAGCTTGGTGACAGGGTGCATTGTCGTCAAGAAGAATCCAATTCTTTGCACAAATCTGGTCACTCTTGCCAAATGTTCTCCCTCAAATGTTTCAAAACGTTGCAGTAGAACCCTAAATTTACAGTCTGGCCCAGAGGGATGAATACCACATTTCTGGGGGTGATTCTCATGGCAAGTCTTCCAGATTGCTCATCGTCTTCCAGAGATTTTCTTCCGCTTTTAAAGTACCTATGCCACTTGAAATATTGCGTACTGCCCATTGCTTCATTGCCGTAAGCTTGCCAAAACATGCTCAATGTTTCTGTAGCAGACTTCCCAAGTTTAAGGCAAAATTTCACGTTGGCTCTTTGTTCCATGTTTCCATAACAAAATCACAGACTATAGCATACACATTCCCACAAAAACACAAATTTCATAACCTGTGAAGTAAACACAGCGATGTCACTTGGCACACTGTCTCATGAAGGTCACTGCTAGCTCTCACTGTGCACACAACCATGTGCTGCCATCTGTTGGTGCACAACAAAACTAGTTCAGGAACTTTTTAATTGAGAAGTAAAGTTTTGTGTGTATAAAAGCTAAGCAATTAAGGTGCATGCTTTGCAACTATGAAGTTTTAGGTGTGCAGCACCTGGAGCAAATGTTTTCTATCATAGCCTCATGTTGATCAAAGTTTTCTGAATGAAATTTGATTGACCATTCCTGTTCTTGGATGGGAGACTTAATTCTGGCCTATGGGTGCCTTTTAATAGGGCCCTTTCTGCCACAGTATTTAGACAAAGTCATCAATCTCAGGATGACTCCCATTCTTTCGACCACCAGTCTTGGAGCCTCTGAAATAAAGTCATAGATATTACCCTTCCTCCTCTGACTAAGCTATTAAAAATAAATGAAGAAAACTGGTTAAAAACTAATCGTATTTTTTTGGTATGTAGATATATTGGAAAGGGGAAGAATATGACTTATTAAATTATTATTTTGACTAAATTGCAAGGAAATGCACAGGCAATACTATTTTGTTGTCCGAAAAAAGAAAATGAGAAATAAAATAGAAACTGAAGATTAGCTTTATGAAAATAGGAATGATAAAATCTGAACCATGAATATAATAATATATTTTAGTTTTTGAAAATAAGCAGATGACATTCATATCTCTCACAAATAATATGGTTCTAAGTTGCACCTATCTCATGGGACTCTCTGTTAATACCTATCTCAGCATGTGACAGTGTTCCCAGTCCTCAAGAAAAGTCTCTAACTATCAGCCTACTGTAATGTTGATCATAGACTAATCTCTTAGTCTACAATTAACATTATGATTTGTTAAGAACCAAATCTACTCCTCTGCCTTCCAAATTGCAGCAAATCCTTCTGTTCTCATACCAAAAGGATCCCACCCAATTTCGTGTAATTCTTCCTACTCATCACTCCTCAGTAATGATGGCTCCATAAATAGTAAGTCTGCAAAGAAAGCTTCCATGACTGTTGCCCAGTTTGAATGCAACTTCACATTATGCACATTTGCAAAACTTCACCAAAAACTTTCTTCCAACATCCCACCAGCTTCACCACTGTATAGGCCAAGTGTGCAAACATCTCCAGGATATTCAAACCAACAAGACCAAAAGCCCTGAAAATATCATTTCCATTGCCCTCAAACAGTGTTAACCTCTATTCCCATCAAACTTTCCCTCTGTCTTTGTAGCAATCTATCCTGATTTTTGTAAATACACTACAGTATATCCTACCATCAAGAAGAGCAACCTCTCTAATCTTGCCAACTATTGACCAATTGCTCACTTTCAGTATCTTTAAAAGTAAGGGAAACAGTTGTTTATGTTTACTTCCTGCCCCTCTTCCTCCTCAGTGACACAAGTGCACTTTCCATAGAGCCAGATCTATTAGGTATCTACACACATCAATATTCCATTGTCCTTGAGAAATTTGACAAAAACAATATTGTGTAAAGTGAAACATTTTCTTCCCTAACAGATTCCATCTGTCTCTTGGCTCTTGAGTTGGAAATTTCTTATCAGACTATAATTTAAATTGATGAGACTATCTCACGCTCCCATACTCCAGCTCTGGTATGTCATCAGGCTTGATTATGTAATTTTCACTCTTCTCACTTTATTAAACTTCTTGCTCTCACCTCTAGAAATACTCAATCCTACGCAAATAATCTTACACCTCACTCTTCCCTAATCTTCATCACACACATGCAACCAAGCACCTCACATCTGCCTTCATTAAAGGAAACCTCATAACTGTTCTTGAATGGGGACATCACAATCTTATCTCTTTCAACAACACAAAAAGACAATATTCTACCCCTCTCTATTCTTGGATAATACACAATTAAACCCTCAAAAATCATTGCAAATGCTTGGTCTTACCCTCACTGATGATCTCTTCTGTGATTTCCCATTCACATAAGAATTGTACCCCAAAGATTACTCAGAAGAGACTTCAGCCTTGAACAATTGTTGACTCACATTGGAATACTAATCCCAGATTTAGGACAGCACCACTTCTACATACAAAACCATCTTCAATCATATCCAAAAGAAAGCTATCTAGCAAGGACTAATTTACCACCATATTTCTATCTCTACCCACCAACAAGCCGTCTCCTCACTCTACTTCATCCATTGTTACAACAACGGCCTCTGCTTCATGGAGCTAGCTGGTTGTACACCATCTCAATCTAACCTTACTCAATACTATCTGCCTCCTTCTTTTATTTCTCAATTTGTGTGTTTCCCCACAGGCCCCTTACTAATGTCTAGTGCTTACTCTCCTGAATGCCAACTCGCTGGAATTTCCTTCATGCTGATTTGAAGCTACTTCAAACATGTACTGATTTGAAGCTATTCAAACTGTAAATCAATTACCTTGGACTGCAATGACTGGTGATAGTCATGGATGGAATACCTTTGATCACAGGTCTGTTAGATCAGAGATGCCTTATGGCTACACAAGAACAACTAGTAACAAACTCATCTCAGTTAATGAGGAAACTCCTAAACAGTCACATGATTGGCTGGAAATTGTGATCAATCTCTATCGAAAGAAAACTGTAGTTTGTTGGTGTGGTTTTTTGCCCTTGGTCAGCCTTGATCCGGTTACACCTCTACAATCAAAAGCATTTCAGTAATGATCTAGTTGCTATTTCTAGCAAATAGAATGGTCACATAGAGGATTGTTCATTGGCTGGGATGAGTCTGTTGCTTGTTGTTACTGTTGTTTAACCCCAGGGCAGCTCTGATCAAAACAACTTATAAAGAGACATTCCACTCATGCTATCCCATATTTTTCAGGCTTATTTAAAAGAACAGCTTCTAATTCAGATACAAATCCAGCGATTCTGGTGGGAGGGGTAAGTCAATATCATTTATCCTAATACTTGACTGGAACTTTATTTTATTAACCCTGAAAGGATGAGGGGCAAAGTTGACATTGATGGGGTTTGAATGTAAAAAAGTTGGAAGAAATATCATAAAGCATTTTTACTGATGTTCTTTCAATATTTCTATGCATTTCAACACAATTTATGTACTGATGTGGAATGTTGCTATTATATTTAGCAGTGCCCACACACACAACTGTACACATACGAATCTGTGGCTAGTAGTCATTGGTATCTAGCTCCAGATCAGTTCTGATCCAGCAGACTTTTGATCAAAGGCACTCTACCCATGACAACCTACATTATCAGAAGAAACCTGTTTTATTTTTTTAAGACTTTCGAGTGTGACATGGGGGGGTGGTGCCTTAATACTAGATGAGATAATCACATCTGGAATGCATGACAAACAACAAAGATGGTATACTTTTGAAAAACGGGATGGCCACACCTGGAATGCTATTAAGAAAGATTGATTTTGAAAAACAATGTTCCCAGCTGGAATGCTTTTAAAAAGGTCTTACAGTCACGATTGAAACACTTCAATTCATGCATCGAAGCACACGCTTATTCACACATACAACACATGTGAAAGGAATTGGATCGTTGGCATACCTACAAAAGCATACAGTCTCCCACTAAATTTGTTTCCTCATAACTTTCAGAAAAATGGTTATTTTTAATGATGTATGCCAATATGTATGTGCGCGTGTCCACCATTTTCTTTTTTTTTTTTTTCAACATTAAAATCCGATATAATTGTAATCTATAACATCTAAGAAGCTATTTGTAGAAAATTTCATTTAAAAACACCCATTTTTCTGAAAGTTTTGAGGAAACAAAGTCAACTTGTATGAATTATCCGAAACGCCTCTCTTTCCCCTTCCTCAACTCCAAAAACTTTTTCACAATAAATTCCGATAAAACTGGAATCGCAAACATCTGAAAAGTATTTGTTGAAAATTTCATTAGATAATACCCATTTTACTGAAAGTTGTGAGAAAACAAAGTTGGTGTGGTATACACTTGTGTAGGTATACCTACACATCGTTTTAATTAAAAAAAAAAAAGAGAAGATATTTCAGAGCCTTTAACTTTGGGATACCCCAAGAAAACGGAGTGGCGTTACAAGGTTGGGCTAGCGCCGATATATTTGAACTATAACAGCAAAGATGAGGACACCTATTCCAATATCTCAATATATAATACGTGCGTGTGTGTATATCAGAAGTTTCATGTGAACCTGTTGACTTCTAGCTAGAGATCAAGAGCTAACAGCACAGTCCTACAAGCATCAACCTGCATGGATCCAAACTGGATATTAAATCATGTCAACTTTGGTTAATTACCCTTAAAGTGAAGGAAAAAAATGGTAGACCTCAGCAAGCCAATTAAGTTCAATAACGTGAAGGAAACAATTATATCTATAGAAAGGTTTTAAAATATAAAAGATTAACTTGCGTTAAATTCTTCCAGCCAATCTACTAGTTTGATTTGCAGCCTAGAAAAGGGTGCAATTCGACAAAGTCGTTGCAATCGGTCTTCTGCCATAATTTTCGTTCGGATATTTCCAGCTGACAACAAAGACTAGACAGGTTGCTAAGTATAATCACGTGATCAAACACTGTTGTTAAGTGCGAGAAATAAATGAATGAATTAATTAATTAATTACTAACTTGTTTAATATTGTAAATTATGTTGTTTTTTTCTCTAGTTCTAATAAATATTTACAATTGGCAGAGAATTTTCTTCCTTGTATTCAATTAAGCATATGTCAGTAATCCTCTATTTTTTTCTATTTTGTAAATAAGTTTGTTAAAAATTTTGGCTCCAAGACATGCGCGAAAAAACGATATAACACGAAAGAACATAAAAAAGAATTAACTTATACCTGTTTTAATAAATAGTTTGTACAAATCTTAACGTGTATATTGATTTTCTGCGTCAGTATTGACTTTTAAGTGTTTTCTTTTTAATTTTTATGTTTTTAAATATGTTGTCGTGACCGATGTAAAGTCTGATAAATCGACTGGAGTTGAGTTTTATCTATTTTTCAAACCATTAACTTGTTAATAAAACGTAACTTGAAACAATGTAGGCTCAGGTTTGTCCGAACGACAGTATTTCAAATTTTCGGCTTTGTTTTATTTCCCCTGTGGTCGAAATTTTAAAATCCTATCCTCATTAGAACTTATCTGACTTAACCGTTACTTTCAATCATTTGCGAAGAAAACTGGAAGAACTATAATTCATATGACGACTAATTTTTCTTTTATATGATAGTACAAAGGCGAAACACAAAGAAAAGAACTAACAAGAATCAGTGAGGGATTTGCATCGCGTAAAACAGTGAAATCAATACCAACAATAAATACGTAACTTTACATTTAGAAGAACAACGTACTGTTTCTTGTAAGTCAGACCGCCTCATGGTCCCAGCAGAGAAAATGGAAAAGACGTTGACCCGAAATATGGAGAGGAAGACACGTTGCAACAGCCACTCTGACTCACAGGGCTCGCATTTGCAGACAACCATCTCCACCCCGATGATGGTGAGCAGGGATATGGTGCCAAGAATGCTGGAGGAGGTCTCTACTGCTACAGGCTTTTAGTAGAAAGTGGGTTATACATCTTTAGATTGTATACCTGACTTTCTACTATAAACTTAAAGAAATAGACGGAACGCTGAACTCCAGACTAAACAACTTTTATTTACTTGGTAAAACATACAAATCTTTTAGTTATACATCTTTAGAGGTGAGAATAACGAGCTGTCGAGTATAAGACCGAAAGATGTAGAGACAGCTTTTAAACACACGTCCATGCTCAATCGCTGGCCAGCGAGAAAGAGAATGAATTGAGCGGGAAACGCTTGCATTATTAATTCTACGCATGCGCAGGCGTTACTACAGGCTCAATCATAAACCTATCAGAGAACGACTGATACCTTGACCGTTTGCTTTTCTCAGCCTGACGAACAGCAGAGCCTGGGTTGAACTCACCAGGCTGCTGTTGGAGGTGTCACGGCATGAGGCATCCCAGATAAGGGGCCTACCACTACAGAGTGGAAAAATTGTCATACCGTCAGGCCTTTTACCATTGACAGTAAAAGCTGGGAAGGGAAGCCTACGACAACTAGGCCATGCTTTATGATTTTGTTAAGGGCAGCATTATGTGAAAGGTGACTAGCACTATGACAGTGGTCGGAGGCTAAAAGAATCCAGTGGCATTCACGAGGCTCATGGATTTGGATGCCAAGCTTCAGGAAGAAGCAGAGGGCTTTGCAGTCTCTGTCTCAGAGATATGTTTACTACTTCACCAAGTACAGGTGACCTCTAAAGCGGACGTCCTTATCCTCAGTTCGCTAATCCTCCTGCTTGCCATTCACTCCACCCTCAGGTCCAAGCTTCATCAGCTTGAAAGATTGATGGACAGAGTGAATGTGATTGATGCCTGCCCAGCACTGTCTCTCTCCAGGAACTGCTCTGTCATGCTGATAAGGGTCCAGGGCACTACGCCCAGCTTCGGCAGTGAGTGGGGATATCAAGTCTTTGAGGTGACTGTGTCAGAGATCATTAACACTTCTGCTGGTACTGGTAAGGAAAAAACCTCAGAGCATACATTACATACACACACACACACACACACATATATATATATATATATGTGTGTGTGTGTGTGTATATATATTGATGCGACCACCGAAAATACAAATTAATGTTATATCCCTATCTCCCGAGCTGGGTTTTGAAACCGTATTCTGGTTGTTGGGGATAATGGTATTTCCTTTGTCTTGTGAACAAGTACAGCTATTTTTAGCGTAGGAGTGATCGGTGACCCTTTCTGGTCACCAAAAGTTCAGAAAAACAAGTGAGGAATTGTACTGGACTGACCCAGCTTTGGGAGGGGGTAAGGTAGCACTGTAAAGCTACGGTATT
>NC_068989.1:33349378-33350490 GCF_001194135.2 Octopus bimaculoides | reverse complement strand
AGAGATGACTGGTGTGTGTTGTTGGCACTGTGGGAGAAGTGGACACAGGCGGCGGGACTGCTACAGTTGGCGGTGAGAGAAGAAACAGAACGGAAAAGCAGAGTCTATTTTCAAGGGCGAGTGTTGGTGTTGCAAGAAACAGGGACACCTGAGTTATGACTGCCCAACAAGAAATAGAGTCGGAAAACTAAGAGGAGCTGGTGTTAAGGGGCAACCACCAGCCAGACGGTCCAAAGGAGCTCCACACTCGAGACGGCGTACCAGGACTGTGATGGACAGCCTACGAGTGAGCGGAAAGGTTAATGGCCGGACGTGTTCTCTGGTAATTGATTCGGCCTCGGGACAAACTTTTGTGAGGTCCGATGTGTTACAGGATCTAGACCTGCCAGAGGCATCGCAGCAGTTGTGTGGAGTTACCGGACATTGCACTGAGCTGAGAGGGCCAGTTAAAGTCCGGATCGATGTTGCCGGATTGGAAGTTGTGCTTCCTGTTTATGTGGTTGAGATGGAGGACCCATGCATTTTAGGACTGGACTATTTAACGTCCATGGCTTGTCAGCTGGACTTGCAGTTAATGAAGCTTTCAGTGCAGGGAAGATCGGTCCCTGTTAAGGTGGTAAGACGGACCACGCCCGGTAGCGAGGTAAGAGCGCTACGGACGACGTGATACCACCGCGGTCGGAAAAGCTGCTCCAGTGTCATGTGAGCAACCTGATTGATAGCTGTCTGGGGCTGGTGGAGCCCGACAGACGAGGCAAGACGAAAGCTGGAATGATAGTCGGAAGAACACTGGTGGAAGCAGGAGCTAATGAAGTGCTAGTTGTAGCAGCCAACTCTTCTACAGTGGCGCAGAAGATTTGTAGAGGGCAAATCATGGGACTGTGCCAGGCAGTGGACCAGCAGCAGAGTCGGTTGCATTGTGCAGAAGAGTCGAAGTCACTACGCACCGGGAAAAGGCATCGAGGAAGGAGTTAGAAATGTTGTTTGTTTTTGTCGGGACGACAAAGAACTAGGGAAGGGGTAGTGATGCGACCACCGAAAATACAAATTAATGTTATATCCCTGTAGTGACAACTTATAGCAGACGACTGTTATATGTTCAATGTCCGGAG
>NC_068989.1:33343971-33349278 GCF_001194135.2 Octopus bimaculoides | reverse complement strand
GCTGTGTGGTAAGTAGCTTGCTTACCAACCACATGGTTCCGGGTTCAGAAAAACATAGATATATATATGCACACAGTAATACTTTGGTTACCTCTCAATTATGTTTCTAAAACAATGCAAATATAAAGAAAACAGCACTACATGGGGTTATAACAGCATAGAGATACAAGCTATTTTTAGTGGTGTGAATACAAGTGAAGGTGTAGGCAATGCTTAACAACTTTAGGTGTCATCAAGCAATTTCATGTAACACACTGTAATCTAGAATTGATAAAATAGAAAACTAGTTTCATTAAGATGCAATGTTATTATTCAATCATGAAACAGGTTTAATTAATCAACTTAAGCCTTGTGTACACAAACCTACATGCTTCTCATTCAGTTGAAAAGCAAAAGTACAAAATAGGGCAATAGGGGGATATATTTGCTCCCGGCTCTGGTTTTTCTTCACACATTCATTGCTTCTTGGAGACTGCATCTAATATTGTCTGCATTCTCTTAAGTTTTTTCTCATGAAGCAATTACATAAGTGTACATATGACAGTCATCCCAGTTATATACAGGGGTGCTTTGTTAGTAAAATGAAAGTCAGTAATAAATATAGTAATGAACTTAGTGTGCAGGTAGGAGTCCACTTGGGCTCATTTCCCAGTCTGCTCTTATTTATTATAATCCTCCAGGCCATAACAGAGTTGTTTAAGACTGAGTGCCCATAGGAGCTCCTCTACACTGGAGACCTTATTCTTATAGCTGAATTTATAGTAGAATCAGAAAAGTTTCAGGTGTAGAATCAAAGTGTCTTAAAATTAACTTAACAAAGATTGAAACCTGAATAAGCAAGAAAGCAAACAAATTACTAATTCCTTCAGGAAAATGGCCCTGCCCAATATGTAGAAAAGGTGTAGTTAGAAATTCCATATGGTGTATTCAGTACAAGTTATGGACACATAAAAGGTGCAGAAAATTAACAGAGAAAAAATTAGTTTTTGTGTGTACTAGATGTGCAGGAACAATAAACACTAAGAACACATTGGAAATAGATTCTCTCAAATGCTCAGGAGGAGATACCTTAAAGATAGTAAATAGTTTTGTTATCACAGCACCCTAAATAGCAGTGGAGGAGGATGCTCTGAAAGAATAGTCACTAGAATCAGAACTGGCTGGAGAAAGTTCAGAAAACTATTACCTTCGTTGGTAACAAAGGGCCTCTCCCTCAGGATGAAAGACAGATCATATGATGTTCATGTATTAACAGCAATGCTACATGGTAGTGAAACGTGGTCTGTGAATGCAGAGAACATACTTAAGCGCAAAAGAAATGAAGCTAGCATGTTCTGTTGGATATGCAATGTCAGTGTGCATGTATGACAAAGAGTAAATGTGTTAAAAGCAAAACTGTGCATAAGATACATTAGATGTGGTATGCAAAAGACTGCACTGGTATTGTCATGTGATGTATATGGATGAAAGCACTAGCATAAAGAAGCACTGATCACTAAATGTGAATGGAACCTATGGAAGAGGTAGACTCAGGAAAAAGTGGTGAGAAATGACCTTCAGATGTTGAAGCTCACATAAAATATGATAAAGGACCGAGATAATTGGTGATTTGCTGTACTTCAGAAGACCTGTCTATCTAAGTAGTAATGAAACTCTAAAGGCACATTGATCATGTCTATGCTCGTCATCTTCCTAACACATTTCCCTCCCTTCACTCATTTCACCTCCATCTCTCTCACACAAACTTACCTATGCATAACTTGTCTCTTTCCTCAGCAACTCATATTCCTAAACACACATGTATACACTCATTGCATTCGCTTCCCCATCAAATATTCTCCTTTTGCACTTTCATGAACTTACCTGCCCACTCACCCTATCTAATCCTCTGTACCACTTATATACTTCTTGTAATATGAGGCTGGGTTCCAATACATCTTCATCATTTTCTCTTTCTCCTTTCCTAACTGGGGTAGCCATGTATCTCATCTACAGCAAGAAACCTGTTTTTATCCCTGTATCATACTCTAACCTTTCATTAGCTAGTACAAAGCCACCTACCCTCAATACAACTTCCCTGTCAGTTGAGGGGGCTAGTCTAATGAATTCACATTGTATACATATTTATTTACACGAATTTGGGTAAACAAACTGGACAATATATGTAAAGTATATCCATTTACGACTGATGAGTCGCTCCATCACTACTCAACAAAAAGCAGAACTGATTTGTGACAGGACTGTGTCATCAACTTCAAAGAAATATATATGTTGGCTGTAATAAACGAAAGAACAAGTTCTCAATACCATTGTACTGAATAGTAATTTATTTAAGATGATGGGCATTTCCATGACATGAAAATGGTTCATTGAACATAATCAACAGTTTAATCTGTCCAATGAACAAGCTTGACATTTAAATTTTATGGTAGATGTTAGCAAGTTTCATTAATTTTCCAGTTTATTTCTTGTTAGAGTGTTTACAATTTTGGCATGTGTTTAGAATACAGGTGTACGCTAAAAAGTTAGATGTACTATACATCGCTACTATTGTTATAACAGCTGGAAAATCTCTACTATTCATAGTTTTAAGTTGTTTTTTCTCTCCCTCCAGCTGTAAGTTCATTGTCCAACTTACAGCTGAAATAGGTTGCTTCTTAAAAACTGTAAATAGCACCCTTTAAATTTTGATGTATACTGATTAAATATAGTTGAAAAACCTTTCCTGATCTATGAATAACAGAAGCCACTTCTGTATTTTAGATGTCAACAGTAGAACTTTTGTATAGTCATCTTAGTTTGAAAAATAAAATCAAGATGGTACGGTATGAGACACTTGTTAATGGCACATCTCTAGTATAAATTATGTCTCTATTTTCTAGAGGGACTTCATTTTCACCGATAAACACTGGCAATTTCATTACTTATAAAATAAATTATTAAGTACACATTCTAAATTTTGAACAGCAACAATAGTGTAAAATTGGCTATATGCTGGGTGATCATTTTCTATGCACAGGTATGGTAATTTTTGTACCAAATAAAATGAAAGAAACTGTACAGCTATACTTTTAGATATTATTAGCTTCTTTCAAAATAAGACTGCAGAAAAGAAAGTCAAATTTTACCATTATGACCACAGTGTATAAGCTCAATTCTGGATCTCAAATTATTACAATGAAGATAGAATCTAGCCATTACTCTGATGTAAATTGTAGGGTTCAATTGAAACTTGTTCATTCTTTTGCCATATCATAGGAGCACCAGATTGCAAATTGTCTCTAATGTTGTCTTCTTGTCTGAACATTTCTCAAATCAAGTAAGTACTCATTCAGTATTTCTTGTGTTTGATTCCTTTCTTGAGGTTCTAGATATTCTACCAGCTGTTCTTTGAGTTATTTAGTTGCATTTGTTCTCTGTTAATGTTATCACTGACATTCTATTTGATAGACTTTGTTATTTTGTTTTGCTCTTCTCTAAAAACTGCATATAAAAGAAAAAAATTTTTATGACTGGATGCTCTTCCTGTCACCAGCTTTTATCTGCTTTCAAATAAGAGATTAAAATTTTTTTTTTATTTTTAGCACAGGGCAACCAGTCAACAAGGAATGTCAACATTACTACCGCTTTGCACAACTGATGACAAGCTTGGAATATCAACTTTCATGCATATCCGTGCATACATACACACTACACACATGAATATACATATGTATAAGTGTGTAACATATAAAAATGTGTTATATATATATGTATGTGTGTATGTGATATATATATATATATATATATAATTGTGTATGTATACACACACACACCTGTATCTAATTTATATTTATTTTAACATACATAACAGACTTCTGCACACTTTCCAGCTACCAAACTCCCTCACAAAGTATTGGTTAACCCAGGGCTAAGTCGAAGGCACCAAAGTTACTGAGCTGTGGGATTGAACCTGAAACCACATGCCTGCACCTAAGTATAAAAAGATAAACTTCTTATCTGCTTCATGTTTTCAATTTTATTCCTTAGTTTAAGGTCATTTATATAACCTTAAAGAATAAAATTTAAGAAACTAAAATACTTTCCTTGCTGACTTATAGTCTAACTACAAGAGACAGAGTAACAGTGAAGGTAATGTAAGCAGGACATGTTGAAATTCTATGATTTATAAGTTTTACTATTTCTATCTTGATGCATAAATTTATATAATGATTTCATAACATTATTTCATCATGTTATTTACTTTTATGACAATAAGCAAGATTGAGGTTATTGAAAAATTAAGATTTAGAGCAGATGTAAATTTAACCAAAATTGTTTGGAAGATGAGTTTATAAAATTGGAAATTTCTGGTATTTAGTCCAGGATTTCACTGTACATAATCTTTTTTGTTGATGTGTTTCCTCTCTGACTATTGCTGCCTCGCTCCACTAACAATAGTTAGATCTCTCCTGCCATCTTAGTCTGCCTATCTGACTAAATTACATAATAACAATTGAAGTAAAGACAAGGTTAATTCCCTTCAAAAGCCTAACGTTCAAACATACGAATGTTGTGACAAATAGAATAACACCAGAGTCAAAGAATAAAATGCCTCAGGGCAAAAAAACAATTAGAATGATACATAGATTTATTACATATGAAGCTGTAATTTTTTTTAGTATAAATTTCCTTTTAGTTATCAATTCAATCATCTCTAGCATATTTCTGGTACCTTATCAACCTCAGGACAAAAATCAAAGCTGTCACTGGCAGGATTTGAACTATGAGGTATCAATATAGATGCACTAAAACCTCCACTTAATTGTACTGCCTCAGCTGTATTAATTTTTTTTTTTATAAATGCACACACACAACTATATTGATACCTTTTAGAGTGAAAAATGGACATGCCATAAACCAACAGACTTTGTAGTGCACATACATTGTATATACATTACATGTGCATACACTGTCTTAGCATATAGACAGACAAAAACAAGGAAAGGCTTTGTATACACAAATTCAGACAAGAAAAAAAAAATGACCCAGAATAAATTTAACACTAGAGATTTTGATAAAAAAAAGAATGCAAATTACTTTTTAGAGTCATTCCATCAACTCTTGAGCCTTTCCCAACAGATTTTAATCTGTAAGCTACTCTATTTAAAAGCAGGGGATGAGCTTGTGTGTGTGTGCTTTGCTTTTCCTTCCAAATCAAAATATCAGTAAACTGTTTGCAATATTTAGAGCCACAGTTAAAATACAAATTACTGCATTAAGAAAGGGTAGATACACACGTTTTTATATATATATATATATATATAT
>NC_068989.1:33324960-33335942 GCF_001194135.2 Octopus bimaculoides | reverse complement strand
ATATACACACACAGTTACATGGTTGAACAACAACTGGACATCAGCAACATTTTAGTTTAATGAAGGTACATGATTGTCTTTCCATGTTATGTCTATAAACGGCCACTTAGTTTCTAGGCAAGTCTTTATAGGTGTGCTCTCGACAACTATTTGCATATCATACTCTTCTTCAACCAGCAATGTAATGGAACCTTCTTGGTAGGTAACCTAGAAAAAGTAAGAAGAGATATATATATATATATATATATTTAATGTTACCACATGTAATTCCTACTAAACAATGCTTGAACCTTTCTTTTTACACTGTGTAACAGATTAATTTTTGATCTAAATAGTAAACTAATTTTCAAATGCAAAGCCATAGACTTTTTAGGTGAGGAATAAATGAAGAACTACAATGTCCATATTTTTTCTCAAAATATCAAAAATATCAAAGAAATTTTTTGAGCAAATATTAACTCTTTAAATCCCATGACATTTCATATATTGAATGACAGTACAGACTGCTTATCCCCTTGTGCTTGAATGATTTTAAAGGTATCTACTAATAAAAATGTAAATAAATTCAAAATATACTATTCAATTTAAATGCTTTAAAAATAATATTGTTTACTTCAGAATGTTAGCATGCAAGTATGACAGAGAAGTTAGGCATAAGAGGAATTGGTTGTTGTGTGCAAGAGAGAAGACTGCACTTATTTGGTCATGTGATATGGATGGATGCTGACAGCTCCATAAAGAAGTGCTGATCATTCAAAATGGATGGAACACGTGGAAGTGGGAGACCCAGAAAGGTATGAGATGAAATACTGAAGAATGACCTCAGAAAGCTGAACCTTTCAGGTGAGATGACAAAGAAGGACTGAGATGCCTGGCTGTACTCAAGAAGACTTGTACCCTGCAGCAGAAGTGTTAAGACTGATCCTTCTGGTGGTGTAAAGCACTTGTGACAATGTCACGCAAAAGCACCCATGCAGTGCCACATAAAAGTGCCTATGCGGTGTCACATGAAAACGCCCATGTGGTTCCACATAAAATCATCCAGCACACTCTATAAAGTGGTTGGCATTAGGGAGGGCATCCAGCTGTAGAAACCATGCCAAATCAGACTGGAGTCTGGTGCATCTCCTCAGCTTGCCAGCTCTAGTCAAATTGCCCAACCTATGGAAAACAGACGTTAAATGATGATGATACGCACGCACACAAACTGTATGTATATAAATATGTGTGTGTGTGTTGTAAAGACAATACGCATGAACAAAGACAACACGGGAAGAATGAAGTCTGACAACTATGGTATTAGTTAAAAAAAGTTCAATGGTGAAAGAGTGTCTTTAAATGTTTTGGCACTAGTCTTTTATCAGAAAAAGAAAGACAAATATAAGCAGAGTGACACAATAATAGAGTGTATGTATGCATACATATATACATATATAACCACAAAAAAAGCAAAAGGTTAGGGAGAAGGTGAAGGATTAGAAGCTAGTTGGGAATAAAAAAATTAGAAGCTAGTTGTAGGTGAAGAGGGAAAGTTGAGAATGAAGGAAAGGGGAGATGCATAGGTACATTTGTCACAGTTTATCTCTGTTTAGAAATAAGCATAAGAGGGTATGGGGTGTGCATGTGTGTGTTAGTGTAGTGTATGTATGTGTATAAGCATGTGTAACTGTGGAAGTATAGTAACATAGGTTAGTGGAGGTGGGGGTGTTACACACACTAACAATAGTGTGTGTAATATAAAAGTATGGAGATAAAGCAGTGAGAGCATGTGTAAGTGTGTGGATGAAACAGAAAAAATGGAAAGAGTAAAGTGAAAGATGTTACTGATGATTGCAAGTGCAAAACGAGTAAGGATGGGAAAACAAGGCATGCAGCTACAAAACAAAGTTTAAACCAAAATTAGAAAATGGAAGAAAAATACTTGAATTTGTTGAGAAGAGAAAAATGAGAAACAATTTACATAATTGGTAAAAGGTCCAGAAGGTGGTAAAATATCCAGTAAATGGTACAATTTGAGGAGGTGGAATAATTTGGAACAAGAAGATGCAAAGTCAGACATTATTAAGCATATGGTGTAGAGAAAGAAGGAAAATGGTGAAAGAAAGTAGGAAGGGATCAAAAATAGTGTTTTTTGATAGAAGAGCGAATACAAGAGGAAGGTTGCAGGTGAAAAATATGGCATGCATGTGTGTGACAAGGAAGGAATGTTGGCTAGCTAAAAAGTAGAAGTAACAGATAGGAAAAGAGTGAATTAAAGATGTCAGACAAAACAAGCGCTCGAGTGTAGAAATAATAAGAAGAATCATCCTTGTCAGCATTGTTATTATTATTTAACGTCCATTTTCCATGCTGGCATGGGTTGGACAGTTTGAGAGGATCCAATAAGCTACAGAAAAAACTTAAGTAAACACTTCAAGTTATTCAGCATGATTGAAAACAATCTACAGACTATTTTCCTCCCTCCATTACCTGATTAATGGTATGTTTCCACCACTGGGAACATCACAGTGAAAATATGTCTTCTTTCTATCTAACTTTTCTATGGCTCTGAAAATTTTCACTACTACAGAAATCAGTATCTAAAATATCATCAGTCAGAAGAGTTTCAAATTTTGCTGTCATAACTTTCAGGTATGCTTGAAAAATTGAACAAAAGAATGTCATAACAGTTTGGTTGTCACAAGGTATCACCTGATCAAGGCTTATGGAGTATTATCATAGCAAGGTAGATATTCTGAACCATTAAATTAAAGCAACTTATTTACTCATCAGTAATACAATATCTTATTATCAATCTGCACAACATGTAGCCCACTGGAGTTTAATCTAACTCAGCTCAAAATTAAGTTGATATTTATTTTAAAAAACAACACAATCATTGAAAATGTGAGCTGGCAGAATCATCAGCATGCTGGACAAACTGCTTAATAGCATTTTTATTCTGTCTTCATGCTTTGAGTTCAAATTCTACTGAGGTTGACTTTGTCTTTTATCCTTTTGAGGTTGATGAAATAAGTACCAGCTGAATACTGGGGTCGATGTAATCAACTTACCCCTCTCCTGAAATTGCTAGCCTTGTGTCAAAATTCGAAACCAATATTATAATTGCCATAGAGAAACATGAATTACTAAAGAAACACAAATTTGTATTGCATGAGAACTGCAAATAAAAAGTATGATATTGAGTTACCTTTGTTTGTGGACATGATTGAGAAAGTCCATTGTAATGAAACACTATAAAGCGATTTGGACAGCCTTGACTTCCTTCTTCAGGATAAAATTCTTGCATAAAACTGCTCAGCGTGATGATTCCAAGGTTCTCTGAATCCAATTTGTTCCGCACCACATCAACACTTAAATGTTTAAGAAAACAAATAGTAGCAAAAATGCAAGATTGACACCAAACTTGTATACTGTTAAAACAGTTAGAACAGTATAATCAAAACTATCGGCTAAACCTTTATTTTTCAATATTTTACATAAATTATGCTCTTGATATTTAAATTGTAGAAGGTAGAAAACCAGACCAGATGTTTTATTGTTTTGCAAAATCAATAACAAGAGTCATCATCATCGTTTAACGTCCGCTTTCCATGCTAGCATGGAAAGCGGACATTAAATGATGATGACTCTTGTTATTGAGTTTGGATCTCAATGAAGATAACTTTGCAGTATATTTCAACAGACTTAAGAAGTTTATAGCACTTCCCTTTATTAGATGTATCTTATTATTTGACAAAGAAAGAAATTATATTAATGGGGTGGGGAATGAACTGGTCTACAGTTGTTTTGTGTTATTCTAACAGGATACAAAGTTCATATAAGTGTATGCATGTGTGTATGTGTATGTATGTATATATATATATATATATATATATATATATATATATATATATATATATGTATATGTGTGTGTGTGTGTATTTAATCTTACTGAGCAGTATATTACTGATTGTGGTACATAACTGGTCAGAATGTCAGGAGTTGTGAATATTACAGTGCAAATCTGACAGCAATATTCTGATCACTTATATGCCATAACCAGTAATATACTGCTCAACGGTACATAAATATAAATGAAAAATCAAATAACTATTATCAAAACTCATGATTGTACATATAGAAACAGATTCTATAAGAATAAGCGTAAACCATGTAAAATAGTATCATTATATGGATTTAACTAATCCCTTTCATTTATATTTATATGTAAGATAGTACCGATTGCATCGTAATAATTGTTTACTTTTTACCTTATCGATTAAATCCTTTCCTTCTTTTAATATTATTTTTAATATTGTATTTGAATCTCATTACTAAGCTAAATTAATATATATTTTTTCAAAAACTTTGATGACTGCAATCTGAATGTAACCTAATTTAATTTATTTATTATTATTTATAATTTATATTTTCTAAATTATCTTGTTTACATAACCTTAAAACAAGTTTAATTACTATTCTAAACTTAAAATGAAATATAATTATTTGATATGATTATGCACATTTGAGTGGATTATATAATTCAGAAATATTATTTACTAGATTTACCTCTCTTTGACCATTAATTTATAATTCTATTATGATATATAACAGATTATTTTCTCTCTTCATTTTATTTACTTTCAAAAGTCCAACGGTTTTTATTGAAATTACAGCGTTGATTGCTTGTCGCTACTTAACATCCTAGGTTAATATCCTAAGTTAATAACACTACTTACTTACTTACTTTACTATATAACGGTTTTCTTAACTGATATTGTATGCAGTTTCAATATGTTTCATGTCATTACAACCTGTTTATACACATATAATTTAAGGACAACTATTAATGTTGTCTGTTATTTGCTGTCTGCTATGAATTAATGAAACTTGACCCTGAAGAGATGCAAGATCCCAATTTTTATCTCAGACAAGAGTGAGTCGGGATATTGCATTGAAATGTACATAGGTCATTAAAAAAGTTTTTACGATGGATCGCGTTATAGCTCTTATTTAAATTGATATATATATATATCCCAACCTACCCACACTTACTACCATTGTATTCTCCACCCCTCCAATCGCCCTCACATACCTACCTGCACACAATATGTCTCTGTTCAATCTCTTTTCCAAAACATATCCACTTAATAACCCCTCACTTTACCAGTGCCCACCCACTACATCACCCCCCACCTCTACTTCCCACTTTCCTTTTGAAGTCTTGTGAACTTACCCACCCTCTCCAATCCCCAGTATACTTCACTATGAAAACCACCCTGTAACTTGGGTGTAAAGCCCCTGGCCCCTCTCTGTCACATCTTCATCATCTTTCTTTCCTCCCCACTCTCTTTCTCTTTCTCCATCTGAGGTAACCATGTAGCTCTTCTAATACAAGACATCTTTTCTGTCCCTCAATACTACTCCCTATTGTTGAGGGATCTTGTCCTGCAAATTACTTGGTGACCTCACTGCTGCTAGTGCAACATAAAACGTCCCCAGTACATTATGTAAAATGGTCAGTGTTAGGAAGGGCATCCTGCCAGAAAACCATGTCAAAAGAGACAACAGAGCTTACTGCAGTCTTCTGACTTGCCAGCTCTTGTCAAACCATCCTACCTATGCCAGCATAGAAAATAGATATTAAATGACGATGATAATGATGATGTGTACAAAGAATTTATTAATTCATACATTGTGTGATGGTCATCCCAATTTTTAACAACACCATGGGTATATTAACACCCACAGCATTATATGTTGAGACGTTTATATGCTTTTGATGCAATTGGTTTTACTTCTCTTACAAGTATCCACACAACTTTGAGTCATGGATGAAACTTATTTAACAAGCTAATTGCATTGAGGTAAGAAAGAGTTTGTAATAAGATTTTAATTCATGAACTTGTACGATCTGTTGTCTAGCAGTTTAATCTTATAATTGCTAAATCATTACCATTAACTAAATTGTTTTTAGGCTATCTTGATTATTTTTTCTAACATATAAAATAAAAATATTAAGAGTTTTGGAAATTTAGTAAGGTTTAAATTTATAGAAACCTTAACCTTTTCCAAAACCAAAACACTTAACATTCTCTTCATGTGTTAGAAAAAAAATATTCAAGATAATCTAAAAACAAATATAAATGCTAACAACAATCTTTGTTAATGAAATTTGTTTTTAGGCTAGCTTGATTAATTTCTTTCTATTAAAGAAAATAAAAATATGAAGCGTTTCGGAATTCTGAGATAGCAATTCAAAATATATCTGTGTGTACTAAGTGAATATAATGAAAGAGAAGAAAGAAAGAAATTTAAGTTATTTATCATTTTCTATACTATTATTAGTGACATGCAAAAGATAGATTGAGATTGTTGTTGAATATGCTAAATACAACAATGAATACAAGGATAACTTACAATTCCTTTTCTGAACCCAGATCTAATTCCTGTAAAAGCTGTCCCAGAGAAGAAGTAGATATAAAACCATTACCTGTACAGAGAAAAGGAAAATAATTTTTTTTTCTCTCAAAATACTTTTGGCAACATTACTATACTTAAGATCAAAAAGACACCAAACTTTTAAAACTGCTTGTTCTTACAGTAACTCTGACCTTGAAGTCTAATAGTAATCACATCATACCATATAGGGTTGTCATCAATCTGCACATGCTTGAGTGATTTATTACAAGTTGAACAATGTGTTTGTATGAAATTCTGTCTCAAATAGGAGGCAGGGGACCCTTTTACAGAGATGTTTCTAATGTTACACCACTGGAAAAAGATAACAAGCTGTATACAATCTCACATTAATAGCAGCACTTCAAATTGTGAATGATTGGAGAATGATTACATTGTAAAAAGGTGTGTTGTAATCATGAAAATTGTTGCCTGTTTGTGAAGTTTCATAAGAAGTAAACATAATTCATGTCAGATGAATTTTAAAAGAAAAGTGGAAGATGCTTCATGTTACAACAAAATTTGCACTGAGTGTCACTGACAAACAAAAAGAAAACTAAGCCAGAGTCAATAAAGAGTTGTTGTTTGATCATTTGAATGCCATTGAAAATTTTCTGATTAGTATCATAACAAGTGACAAAGTATGGGTGTGCGGCTATAATGTTGAAACAAAAGTTAGTCATTGCAGTGAGTTGGGTTGTCATTGTTGCAACCAAATAAAGCACAAATGTGAAGGTGATGTCTTTTTTTATTGGAAAGCTGACTTCATCATGACTTTGTTCCACATGGTCAGATGATAAATAGTTTTATTTGGATGTTGAGATGTTTGAGATAAGTAGAGCAATGGAAGAGACTTGCAGAACAGACAAGCAAAATTTGGATGCTACCCTACAACACATCACTCCCGATCCATGATAAGATGATTCTTGTCCTTCAGTCACTCCACTCTCTGGATTTGGCTCCCTACTGATTCTTCTTTACTTCCAAAATTTAAATCATTCCTAAAAGGTTACCAGTTTTAGACACTAAAAGAAAATTTGCCAAAGAAACACATAACCTTGAATATTTCTAGAAACAGTTATTTTATGTGAAGCTGACCTAAACAATTTTAATAGCTTTTTTTTAACTGACCTTCATTATCAAATTTTTGAAACACCTGTTTTGCTGTCATTTCTTGAGTAGCAGGAAAAACTATTCCCTTCTCCTGAAAATAGAAGAGAGTTAATGCAAGGAAAAAGATATATAACATTCACTGTTGTTTTAAGATCCTACAATGAATTAAGTACATTTAAACCATTATTTAACTGAAATTGACTAAGCTTCAATTCCCAAGCTGAGCTACAGTTTAATGCACAACATTGATCTTTTCCTGTATTGATTCAACTATCACCATTCAAAGTAAAAACTATTAAAACTTGGATGCAATTTGCCAATCTCATTATTAAAGGACTTAGAGTGTCTTTTTTTTTCTGCAGCAAATTCTAGAAATGAGTTTAAAGTTGCCACACTAATTTCACTTCATATTTTTTTAAAGATCTACTTTTGTCTGTATATGGATTTTATCCTTTGGTACTCAGTAAACTGAATTTGCAACCCAGTTTCAATACTAACTGGAAAATTCATTTTACATTTAAGGTCACTAATACTCTTTGGAACATGAGTTTGATAACTAGCAAAAAAAAAAGTCAACTGATTCTATTTTAATATTTCATTTAACACTTGTAAATATGACAGAGTTGTATTTATCATGTGCAAAAAAATATATTTATATATAGGTGCTTGGGTGTGTGGTAAGAAGCTTGCTTCCTGATCACATGGTTCTGGGTTCAGTCCCATTGCATAGCATCTTGTGAGTGGATTTGGTAGGTGGAAACTGAAGGAAGCCCATCGTGTGTATGTGTGTGCGTCTGTACATGTGTTTATTCCCCACCACTACTTGACAACCAGTGTTGGTGTGTTTACATTCCCGTAACTTAGCAGTTCAGCAAAAAGGCCAATAGAATAAGTAGCAGGCTTAAAAAAGAAAAGAAATGAAGTACTGGGGTCAATTCATTCAACTAAAAATTCTTCAAGGCAGTGCCCCAGCATGGCCACAGCCAAATGATTGAAACAAGTAAAAGATAAAAGATCATATGTAAATGATTTCTCGTTATGTGCATGTTTTATTACGTGCACTTTCAGAAGTATATAATTTTGATAATTTAAAATATGAAGTATACAATAAGTAGTTTGCTCTTTAAAAAGACACTGAAGCAGTTGTAAAACTTCCTATAGAATGAATTGCTTGTAGCATTGTTCAATGTCTATTTCACTAACAATATAATGCTATTTGAAAACATGTACTAGATAAGAGCTGATAAAAATAAATACCAATAACATATAATAAAATCAAATCAATCACAAACACTCTTTCAACTGACAACCACACAATGTACCTTGTCAAAATAAACACTACTTTTAACAATAAGTTAAATAAAATATATAATGCTACATGATAGGAATTGTAGAACAAG
The DNA here is from genome assembly GCF_001194135.2 of Octopus bimaculoides. NCBI lineage: Eukaryota > Metazoa > Mollusca > Cephalopoda > Octopoda > Octopodidae > Octopus > Octopus bimaculoides. The sequence continues at coordinate 33,326,988 of NC_068989.1, read as the reverse complement.
AATACTTTAATTCCTAGTTGATATTCTAATATCTTTGATAACAGCATTCATATCACACGAAATCATATCTCGTCCTTATAAATTTGTTTCTTGCGCTTAGTAAAAAAAAAAAATCATTTTATACATACATACATACATACATACAAAATGTATGTAATGTATGCATATCATCATTCTCACTATTTGAACATCCACTTTCCCATCTTGTATGGGTCAGATGGAATTCAGAGGTAGATCTCCTATGGCCAGATGCCCTTCTTGTCACCCTCTGCCTGTTTCCAAGCAAGTTAATATTTCCTCTAACTAGAAGGGTTTTCATGGAAGATTGGAAACAAACAATACCACTTGTAAGATGGTGAAGCTTGTTTTCAACTATAGTGCCATGTCAAGGCAAGGACACACACACACACTCGTATCATCATTTCATCTCCCACTTTTCAATGCTCACATGGAATTTGTTCAGGCAGATACTCCTGTCATCAACCCACATTTGCTTTCAAGTATGGTAATATTTTGTCATAGCTAGATATGTTTTCACAGAAGATTGGAAATGAAAAACACTGCTTGCATGATGGCAACACTCAGAACTATCACACAACATCAAGGCAAGGAGACAGTAACTAACACACATACATATATACATATGTACTGCAATCTCATAGTCAGATACAAACATCATTTTAAAACACGTGATTGCATTACTTTCAATAAAGTAAGTACTTATTATGTTATGTAGATTTAATACCCACCTTGGAAAAAAGCACTGTCAAATGTGTTTCACTAGCAAGTAGCCAAATTGGGCATTTGGGATTTTTCAGAAACCATCCAACCTGTGGAAATAAAAATTTCCGATTGACAAATACTCACATTTTCAAAATTAAGCAAAGGTGATAAGCAATAGTGTGAATAAAAAAATGTGTAATATAGTCAAAACAAATACAGCTAAAAGAATTAAAAAGCACAAATTTTATATCAGCTATGCAAACAAGCTCAGTGACAAAACTTAAACACCACAGAATGCAACACACTGAGCAAGTAGAACTAGCATGTTAAGGGGTGGGGGAGACACCTTGATGTCAGGTTGACAAAACACAACATATTAAGTCAGTTGAATATAACTCCATATTAAGCTGACAGAAAAAGCCTACCTGTTCAGCTAGCAAGGCATGTAAATTTGGAGAGTAGAACTCTAAAGCGTCTCTCAAATTATTCAACCATGAAAATGTAATTATTTTATTTACATGACATCATCACACAACCAATAAGGGATAAGAGCAAAGGATAGGAGTTATAGTGAAGATATGGGAGATATGTTCTGCCATTAAAAATAGCAACACAAAAACATCAAACAGAAAAAAAAAATTAACTTTCTTGAGAAATATCAAAAACTGAATTTCTTATGAAAGTCAATAAATGTAGAGAAAAGGTTTACTCACCTCACAGTAACGTAAGTGTTCAAGGAGGGTCAAAAACCCAATGTAAGATTGTTTATAGATACCACGCATTTCTGAAAGGACAATAATACATTTTTGGCAATTATCTACTAATGAGTATGGAGATAACAAATTACTCAATTACCACTTCATTAATTTTCTGTACTTGCACAGGGTGGATATTCTGCAAATATTGCTATTTTGAAATTGATATTAATTCTGAATATCTTTAGCTGAAGCCTTAATTCAAACTTAACACCTATTTTCATAAACATTGACAAAAGGAAATGAATTTCTCTATACAATAGAAATAAGCAGGACTTCTATTTAAAACACATCACACATATTGACATAAAAAGTTCTTAAAAATAAATTCAAAGTGTTATCGTATTCCACAGGCATGGCTGTATGCTAAGAAGCTTACTTCCCAACCACATGGTTCTGGGTTCAGTCCCACTGTGTGGCACCTTGGGCAAGTGTCTTCTACTATAGCCTTGGGCCAACCAAAGCCTTGGGAGTGGATTTGGTTGATGGAGACTGAAAGAATCCCATCGTGTGTGTGTGTGTGTATGTGTGTGTGTGTGTGTGTGTGTGT
>NC_068989.1:33317088-33324816 GCF_001194135.2 Octopus bimaculoides | reverse complement strand
ATATATATCATCATCATCATCATCATCGTCGTTTAACGTCCGCTTTCCATGCTAGCATGAGTTGGACGATTTGACTGAGGACTGGTGGAACCGGATGGCTACACCAGGCTCCAATCTAATTTGGCAGAGTTTCTACAGCTGGATGCCCTCCCTAACGCCAACCACTCAGATATATATATATATATATATATATATATATACGTTTGTGCTTCTGTGTTTGTTCCCCTACCATCACTTGACAACCGATATTGGTGTGTTTACATCCCCATAACTTAGTTGTTTGGCAAAAGAGACCAATAAAGTAAGTACTAGGCTTACAAAGCGGTCAATTTGTGTGACTAAAGGTGGTGCTCCAGCATGGTCGCAGTCAAATGACTGAAACAAGTAAAAGAATATTGAAACATATTTATATTTCTTTAGTTTGGAAGTTCCAAAACAATGTACAGAGACAATGTTTACTCAATAAACTACAGCACAACTTCAGATTTGCTATGAACTGACACTTTCTAATCAACCAACAAAACTAAATTGTGGATATAATTACAACAGATTGGAAAAGACAAGTATTAAATTAAACCAAGATATTGTAAAAAGATAAATATTCCTATTCAATCATTTAGTTCTATGCTTATTACCTCAGATATTACTTCAGATAAAAAAAAAAAAAATCTACAGAATTGTGATACAGATTTAACAAATTATCTTAACCAGAAATGGTTAGTAAAGCAACTGAAAGAAATAAACATCTCTTTAGTTGCCTTTTCATAACCATTTCTAAGTTAAAAGTAAAGAAATCTCATGCTTCAAAGGAACTTCAATGGAATTAAAGGCTGGTGGAACTACAAAAAGGAGTGGATAGGTTAAATAGTAAGGACACAAAATGGATAATGTGAAGAGTTAATTGCAGTGAATGAGATGTAAGGAGTGAGGTGATGGGTGGAGTGGAGAGTAAGTAAGAAACGGTTGGCATAAGAGGCTGACAAGAAGGAGGAGTGTCATAAGAGCAATTTCGATAGAGGAGTGGTGAGAGGGGTTGTGGGGAAAGCCAAGTAAATGGGTATGTAGACATTTATAAAGAAACAAAAAAAAAAAAAAAAATGCCCATGAGGTGAGAACATTACTGACAGCCTACAAATTGACAGGTTGTCTTCAGACCAAGGTTTCAGTGAATTCCAAAGATGGGAAAGTGGTGATGAGGAGGGAATGGTTATGGAAGTTCAAGTGACAAACTACAGGTTTCAGAATGCCAGTGACTTTTTTTGTGGATATCTTGTAGATCTTACCTGAAGCAACCATACAAATACAACAACCTGTCTTACCTATATACAAGGTGTTACAGTGATCATATGCAATGTAGTAAATCAGATTAGCAGATATGCAATGAAAGTAGTTAGAAATATGGACAGTTGACTTGGCGCAATGAAGTATTGTGGATTTGGATATAAAGTGACAACTAATGCATCACGCGTGGAAGGAGGCAAAAATTCCATGTCGAGTGTGGTTGGAGATAAAGGAGCACTTGACCAGAAACAATGGAGGGAGTGAGAGAAGAGGATGGTGGATTTGGTGGGGGATAGGAACAAAATTTGAAGTTGGAGTGGGATTCAGTTGGAATGTAAAGCAAAGGGATAGAAACAAGGTGTTGGTGTAAACAGGTCTGTAAGGAATTGATAGAGATATGCAAGGTATTAGAAATGAATTCCAATAAAAGGCAGAAATTGTTTACAAAAGTGGCGAAAGATGAACTGGTATCAAGTGAGTGATGGTATCAGTTGATGCAGTTGCCAATATAATGACATAACTCAACGTTAGGGCCACAAAGCAGCAGATCCATTAGGAATAGTTGCTACAGCTTTATAAATATCACACAAGTTAATCCAGTAGTGTGAGAAGGTGGAGTAGTATCATTATGAAGACTAATGTACCCAAGTTTCATTAGGTGTTCCTGAATGGTGCTTTTTAGAACTTCCAACATCTCTGCAAGCTCCCTAGTTGTGATTTTTGTATTGACTTCAATGTTTACCTTTAAAAGATCGTCGTCCAACTCTGAAGGTCTTTCAGAGTGACTTGCATCTTCTAGGCTGAAATTCTCACATTTGAATTTTGGAAACTGTTTCTAAACTGTTTATTCATCTACACCACTTTCACCATAACATTTAACAAACAGTTTTAACACATTTCTATGTTTTCACTCGTTTTACAGAAGATAAACATTACATGCCAAAACATGCAAATTTGTATATCCATTTTAAAACTTGATAAAGGCTGGTAAAAGTAAGATATACTAATTTTTGGTGAGAGACATAACTGGTAGGCTACCATGTTGCAAATGATGCCAACATATCACTCATACCAATATTACAACAGTTATATAAAATGTTTAAAAACACAACTGTCAAAATCACTCCGAACTTTCTGAACAACCCAATATATTGCATCCAGATATTCAATCAGCTACCCATAGATTTGCATGAGAAAGACTGACAAGGACTATATAAGAACTGCATCATAACAAATATGATGATCATGATGATGGAATAATTAAAAAATTTTGATATGCTTAAAAGCAAATTGAAAAGTTATAACTTTAGTAAGGCTTTACATAATCATAGTTACTATATTTATATTGTATTCCTATTAGTAATTTGAGCTCCAAACAAAATTTAGTTAAAAATTTTGATTGCACTTCTAATCAAATTTAAGTAGATACTGCTACTACAAAAATATTTGTGAGCAATATAGCATTATTGGCCTGTATGCTAAATATTCAGCACATCTACCTTCCCTCTCCCCCTCACCTACATCTAGTCTCTCTTACATCTTCCAGAACTCACTCTCTACCCAGAAATACTTTCTAGCCATTAATTACAATTCAAAACGAACATTAATCGTATTAACCTCAACCCAGTCATATCTAAAAGTACCTTGCTTTCTTACATAAACCAATTTAGAAAAAACATTAGAAATATTGATTTCTAATTTTCTAAAAGTTGCTAAGAACTCAATGAAGTTGTGACAGAAAGTAAAATTATTCAGTTATTATGAATACACACTCAAATTTGTTAAAAATGGATATAAGCATCATTATAAATCTATTTCAATCTGTAACTAAATGACAATATTTAAATAATAAATTCAAATAACAAGAAAAAAAAAACCAAAAGCAACAAAACAAACTGAAATAACCAAGAAAAAGACTTACTTAATCCAGATATTTCTTTGTCATGGTCCCAAACATTAGAAACTGCTCTTCCAGTGAGAAGAAGGTTGATCAAGGATTGGCTGGAAAATGACAGTAGGTTCAGACAATTCATGTTAGCAAAATGTATAATAAGAAAAGTGGAAATAAATTAAATGTTTTAATTTCAAACATTCATGTACTGGGTCAAAAAGTAACCAAAGACAGATATCATTTCTTTTCTTCTGGAAATCACCATTGCTGTACAGTAGTCAATTCAATTGAATGTACATACTGATTTATCTCTAATTAGTCAAAAAAAAATAAATTTTTTTCATCTTTGGTCTTTGCTATACCAGTATGGCCAGTAAATGAGAAAAAATAAAGATAGCAGCTGCATCATCATGGTGATTCATGTCAGCGATTGCAGTTGACGGGGATCTGCACTAGGTTCTGATCTGATTTGGCAAGGTTTCTATGGCTGGGTGCCCTTCCTAATGCCAACCACTTCGAGAGTGTAGTTGGTGTTTTTTAAGTCCCACCAGTACAGGTGCCATTGACCTGACACCAGCATCAGTCAAGACTACAGTCTCACTTGGCTTGACAGGTCTACACAAGCATGGTACATCATCAAAGGTCTCAGTCACCTGTCACTGCCTTCATGAGGTCCAATGCTTGAGCAGTGCTTTTTACAGGCCACTGGCACAGGTGCCAGTCAGACGGCACTGGCATTGGCCACAACAATGATCTCACTTGGCTCAGCAGGTCTTCACAAGCACAGCATACCGTCCAACGTTTTGTCATTGCCTCCACAAGGCCCAACATTTGAAGGTTGTGCTTCACCACCTTGTCCCATGTCTTCCTGGGTCTAATTCTTCCACAGGTTTCCTTGACTGTTAGAGTGCAACACTTCTTCACACAGTTGTCCTCATCCAAATGCATCACATGACTATACCAACGCAGTCGTCTCTCTTGCACACCACAATCTGATGCCTCTTATGCCCAGCTTTTCTCTCAGGACACTTACACTCTGTCATGCATGCACACTGACATTACACATCCAGCAAAGCATACTAGCTTCCGTTCTTACAAGCCTACGCATGTCCTCAGAAGTCACAGCCATGTTTCACTTGGGCTGAGAATGTAGAGGACATGCAAAGATTAGGAAGAAATGAAACTAGCATGCTCTGTTGGATGTGAAATGTCAGTGTACATGTTACAACAAAGTGCAAAAGTGTTGTGAGTTAAATTCGAAATAAGTGGCATCTGCTGTAGTGTGCAAGGAGGAAGACCATACTGGCATGGTCATGTGATGTGCACAGATGAAGATAGCAGAATAAAGTACCAACTGCTATAGGTAGAGGGAACTTGTGGAAGAGGGAAACCCAGAAAGATGTAGGATAAAGTAGTGGAGACTGACCTCAGGTTATTGAATCTCACAGAGATGACTGGCAATTCACTATGCTCAAGGAAATCCCCCTTCACATCAGCAAAAAATGAAAGCTGGAGTAGCAATATATCTTCTCTACATCAAGATACCTGTTCATGTCCCTCTATCATACTTTAGCCTCTAAACAACTGGCACAATGTCACCCCCTCAATACTACACATCCCACTCAGTTAAGAGATCTTGTCTTGCAAGTTACTCGGTGACCTTACTAATGCCAGTGCCATAAAAAGCACCCCTTACAGACTGTAAAGTGGTTGACATTAAAAAGGCATCCAACCATAGAAATGATGTCAGAGGACTAACTTATTGGATCCTGTTGACTTGTCTAATCATACCACCATGGAAGATGGATGTTATATAATGAGGATGATGATGAAAATGCTGTTAGTCATTCACACCTTCTTATTTGAATGCTAAATCAGAAGTAAATTAAACTTTGCATAAATCTTGAAAGTCCTTGGATTTTTGGCATGATACTCAAGTAGAGGACTTAATTTCATATCACCAGTTGATGGTTTTTGGAAGCTTTGAACACTGATGTTACATTTTTCCCAAGAGATAAAAGTTCTAGTAGGCATCTGCTTCCAGAAAAGCAGAGTTTCATCAACAATGTATACTTACTCTAGTGTGTGGTTCACTTCAGCAATCATTTTCTTCAAAATAATTAATAGCAACAGCCTTTATATCAGCACTGGCAATTTGACCAGTCATTTTATGTTATGCAAAGTGTTGCTGAAATCTTTCGAACTGGCCTTTACCAGCCAGAAAAGTTTTATTTCATTAGAAGTTTCATCCTCTTTTTTTTTTTTTTTTCTGCTAATCATCTTAGTAATTTTTTTTCTTTGAATTTAAGTATATTACATCAAGTCTGATTCTCAATCTATACATTCAATAGCTGTTCTATTTTAAGCATCACATTAGATCTAATGTGAGGCTTAATACGGTCTGAGCAGTTAATGGAGTAGTTTTTTTAAGTACTTGAACTTAAATTTTCTCTCCATTGTCACATATTGTTCTCACTATATACACTACAAGCCTTAATATTTTGTCAATGTGGATGAATTTTTATTCTCCTACATCAAGCCCTTTTAAAACATTAAATTTAATATCCTGTGTAGTCCCGTCACAGCTTCTTTTCACACCAATGTCTTCAAATGCATACTGTGGCTTTTTCCCTAGACATCTTGAATTGTAGGTAAATCCAACAACAGTGGTGATCAATAATTATCTGTAACAAATATGTAGTAAAAAAAATAGCACCAAAAATAATGAATAATATCAATTAAAGAAAGAAACAAATGAATTAATGATGTTGGTAATCATCTCACCTTCCATGGCCATAGGTTCCGTCAATAAGTGATTCACTAGGATCTTCAACTTCATTCTTTATTTGTTCAATACCCTAAAAAAAAGAAAACACTGGACTATTGTAGCTGGATGAAGTCAAATATTCAGCCTTGACCAAACTAAAACATAGAAAGAAATTATTCACTCAGTTCAACATAGCATTCTGTTAATCATACTTAATGCAAATATATTGTCAAAAGCTTGAAAACTGGGAATTTTGTCTCGGGGAAGCATCTCGTATACACTTATGGAGTTAGAATACATAGAAATGTATAAGCAGCAAACAAAAAGTGTCTAGCAGCAGTGATAGAATTGGTAAATACATATTTCGTTTTTTTATTTTTAGCGTCCTTAGGAGCAAGTATCCACCAGCGTTGCATACCAAGACAAATTTAGCCACTACTGATATAGGAAACCAGTGATTAACAAACCACTGGTGCTGCAATTAACCAGCAGGCTGGATAAAAAAATTATCATTAGTGACAGAAACAATATTAGTTCAACACAACATTTTGTAATATACTAATGAAAACCTGGAAGCTGCTATATTCATCTTTAGAAACTCAATAAAGTGGTAAAATAGCTTTAACTGCACTAAACTTTCTAGCTCATTCATCTAAAGTGTTTCAACAATTGAACAAACTATACAAACTCAAACATCAAATTATAAGCAAAGAAGGTGTCTCAAAGTTTTCAATAAAAGACAATCTCTTTATGAACACCCATGAAATGGAATTTCTTTTTCCATTTCAAGCCACCAATTTTAGAGGTCTTGCAAAGGTCATGAACAAGGCTTGTCATCCTTTGACTAAAACAAGTTATACCATTGATTTTTTGCATGATATCATCAATGCTTCAAACTAAACATTCAACTATTTCAATATACAAGTGAACAAAATACTCATCATGATATCCAAATAAATATATTCCCACCTTAACATCCAAGTGAACATCCTATTTACTAGAATGACTGAATCAACATCCTATCTACTCTTGTTTAAAAAGCTACAAGATTATTCCTACTAGCTTAACAAAGCTGAAATGATGCTATCCTAAGGCAAACAAAATCACATAAAAGTAGTATTTGGATTTTAAAAATACGTAAAAGAATCAAGTCATACAAATAATATGATTCAACAGATATTTCACGTGTGAATGATAAGGAACAACCACAATACTGTAACTGAAAAAGTGGATTACCTTAGAGAGAATCACAGAATAGAGATAGAGCAGTACACCGTATTCTTTTGTAAATGAGCTAAGATTTTCTTTCATGCAAGTTTTCAGTTCTTCTGTACTGGAACATTGGTGACATCTGTGAAAGAGAGAGATATTATTTTAACAAAAAAACAGGAAGCACTGGGGAGACTCTCCTTGTGAACTGTCAAATATTTGCATTTGGTTTGGTTAATATAACATTGACATAATAGTGTAAATTGCTGAAGATTTAGGTCATATTCACTATGTGGGAAGTTAACAAATGGCCCAGTTAGTCCACCTTGTCATCATCATCATCATCATCATCGTTTAACGTCCGCTTTCCATGCTAGCATGGGTTGGACGATTTGACTGAGGACTGGTGAAACCGGATGGCAACACCAGGCTCCAATCTAATTTGGCAGAGTTTCTACAGCTGGATGCCCTTCCGAACGCCAACCACTCAGAGAGTGTAGTGGGTGCTTTTACGTGTCACCCGCACGAAAACGGCCACGCTCGAAATGGTGTCTTTTATGTGCCACCCGCACAAGCCAGT
>NC_068989.1:33313320-33316629 GCF_001194135.2 Octopus bimaculoides | reverse complement strand
GGTTCCCTCAACTGTTAGGGTGTGGCACTTTTTCACGCAGCTATCCTCATCCATTCTCACCACATGTCCATACCAGCGCAATCGTCTCTCTTGCACACCACAACTGATGCTTCTAATGTTCAGCTTTTCTCTCAAGATACTTACACTCTGACGGGTATTCACATTGACATTACACATCCAACGGAGCATACTGGCTTCATTCCTTGCGAGCTTACGTATGTCCTCAGCAGTTACAGCCCATGTTTCACTGCCATGTAGCATGGCTGTTCGTACGCATGCGTCATACAGTCTGCCTTTTACAAAAATCAGTTTGATCACGGCTGTGCAACAAAAACAACTACAACAACAGTGATAACCACAAAAGCAAAATACATAATCAAATGAATATTCTGAGCTTAATGTATGAAAAGAATGATTAAAAACTAAAATGTTTATTTAAATTTCTTTTGTTTAAGAATACATGTTCAATTTAGTGTATGCAATTGAAAGAGCATTAAATTAAAAGAGCCATCTGCATAATTTACCTAATGTATATACACTAGTGACAGACATGATGCTGTGGTATTTGTCAGTGAGAAAATCTCTTCATTGACTTATATTAAAAACACATGTCAGAGCAAGGTGAACATGATCCCATCAGTGACTAAAAAGGAATGTCAGGCATGCTTTGACATTCCTGGACCATGTCAATGACATGTACCTGTCATCACAAGTCTAGATGAAGTTTGTCGCCTTTGACATACAGTTTAAATATATATAAGGTACACATACGGCTATTTTAATTTGATGCTGTTTCAATGCATACACTGGATTTTTCTCAGTCCAACAAACTTTCCACAATATCCAGTGAATGTATTATTCACTGTTCACTGTATGTATTTTTTCATATCTCCCAACACTATAGGGATTGCATCATATCCAACAAGACTCAAACCATGATTTGTCACTTCTGGAATCAATTACAAATCACTTATGGAGTGTACTGGTTGCTTTGCATGCTATCAGTTCTGTTGGAGTCGGCTTACAGTTCCTAAAGCTAAAGAGAGCCCTTTCTCTTCCCCTGTGATGAATGGAACAGATTTATTGCTATGAGAGGAGAGTAATGGAGAGAATAATAGAAGAAACATTGTTGGGGTGAGAGTAATGGGGATAGAAGAGAGTAGAAGGGGGATATTAATGTGAAGGATAAGTGTGAAGAAGGTGGAGACACAGTGGTAATGGTGATGGCTGTAGGTTGAGTAGGTGGACCAAGTGATAAGGTGGGTTAGTCAGCTTGCCATGCCAGAATTGGTTGCATGGTTCATCAAAGTCCAAGGCAGTTCTAGCTTAAGTTACACAGGTATAGTGTTGAGAGAGGATGGTAAGAGAAAAACTGACAGGTGCAGGTGACATGAAGGGAATCCAGATGTAGAAACTCAGCCTCAATAAATAACATCTCATTGATGCAAGCATGGAAAAGTGGACATTAACTAGTAAAGATGTACATATATTTTACTTGTTTCAGTTACTGGACTGCAGCCATGCCTCAGCATGGCTTGAAGGGTTTAGCCGAACAAATTGACCCCCATGACTTATTTTTAAAGCCTGGTACTTATTTTATCACTCTTTTGTGAAACCGCTAACTTATGGGAGACATACACAAACCAACACTGGTTGTCAAGTGGTGGTGGGAGATAAACACAGACACATACATATGTACATATATACACACACGATGGGTTTCTTTCAGTTTCTGTCAGCAAAATCCACTCACAAGACTTTGATTGACCCCTGGGATTATAAAAGATACTTGCCCAAGGTGGAACTAAACCCCAAACCATGTGGTTGGGAAGCATATATATATATATGACTGTTATATACATGTACATTTCTTTCTTCATTTTTTTTTTCTCTTCTTGTCTATTCTTTCTTTTCAGAAGTGTATACTCAATATGTAAAAGACTTTTCCTTCTAGTTCCGTGGTTCCCAAACTTTTTAGAGACGCAACCCACTATTTATGACACCAGTTTATGGCGACCCACTTAACTCTACTGGGTAAAAACATTAATGAAAGAAAAAAATTTATTTTAGATTACATTTTCATTGAGGCCTGTGAGAAGGATGAGCCTGTTTCTTGCTACGCTCAAGAATAGAATTAACATCAGGTTCAATGCGTTATAGTTTCAGCCGTAAAGAATTTGAGAGCTGCAGTTTATTTCGAAATTTGCTTTTAATCTCAACCATTGCTGAAAATCCAGCTTCACAATTATAAGATGACGCGAAAAGGAGAAGTACTGTTTAATGCTTTGGTGGAAATGATTGGGTACGGGGTTTGAAGAGATGCACAGAACTGTACCAATTTTCGGGTGTTAAAGGTCATTTTCAAGGAAGAGTCTTTGGATAAATCGATAAGTTCCTCATCAGCTTTTGTTGATATTCCAGTTGTCACGTCAGGTTGAAAGGGGTTCATAATCCATCTATTCTGTTGCATAGTATTCATCTCTTCATGAAAATAAAATTCAAAACTTTCTTTTGGCTTATTCAAGTGTTCAGATATCTCAATGACTATACCATTATCAACTTTTGCTTCATTCTCCATTACAAAGGTTTCAAACGTTTCAAAACAGTCATAATTTCAGTTGTCAATACGATTTTTCCACAGGACAAGTTTTTTCATAAAACCTCGATTTTTTCTCATGAATTGCGAATATACTGATACCTTCTGTTCCTTGTAAGTACAAATTCAGTTCGTTTCATTTCGAAAAAATATCTGCCAAATACGTAAGCCTCAGAATGAATTCTTTGTCGTGCAAATATTTCGCAAAATCGCTTTTACCTTCTAGAAATATAGTTACTTCTTCACGGAGTTCTGCAAGTCTTGTCAGCACTTTTCCCTTCGAGAGCCATCATATTTGTGTGCAAAAGAAGGGATTTATGATCGCTTCCCATCTCTTCGCACAACTTCTCAAATAAGCGCGATTGCAAAGGCTTTGACTTAATGAAGTTCACTATTTTGACGGAAGTGTTCAAAACATTTTCAAAATTATCAGATATATATTTTGATACTAACGCTGCCCTGTGAAGGTTACAGTGAGTCCATGATGCATTGGGATTAAGTTCAAGTATTCTGGTCACCACACCACTGTTTCTACTGCACATAGCCCATGCGCCGTCCGTACATATTCCAAAACATTTATGCCAATCAAGATCTTTTGCTCTGATATAAGTATCAACAGTATTAAAAATTTCATCGCTGGTACTTCGACTGACTGGTTCACAGAAAAACATATCTTCATGAGGTTTAAAGTTCCATATGTACTGTACAAAAAC
>NC_068989.1:33308360-33313069 GCF_001194135.2 Octopus bimaculoides | reverse complement strand
CTCTTATCACCAAAGAAAACTTTAACTGTATCTTTCATAGCTGGAAGAACTAAAGTCTCCCCAATTGTGTGTGGCTTACCAGTTTTTGCGATTCTCAAACTGATCAAGTAAGACACATACAAAGATTTTTCATTTACTTTGGTGTAATGTTGCATAACGCTCTGTCCTATCTTTAACTTGGTTAACATTCGCTCAAAAAAATCGAGAGGCTTGTCTTTTAACTCGGAATGCTTAGTCTCAATATGGCGATGCAATTTGTTTGGACGCATGCTCTCGTTTGCAAGTTGTTCTTAACAAATGATGCATCATGGTCATGGATCTTCTTCAACACCATTCCATGTAAATCTCATTTTTAAGTACTCATAATCATACTTTCTCAATACTTTTCTTCGCTTTGACTGGCTTAGTTTTGATTGACTGGACTTTTCTTCGTTTCGATTCACTGAAGACTCGTAGTCATCAACTTCAACTGACTTTTTTAACCAGTTATCCATAATATGAAGGACTGAGTAAATACGAAAAAATCGAATTTAGAAAGATAGACAATTTTGACTTACCGATAGATCTGACAGAATTAAAATACAACGCTTGAGATCATGCGCCACTTTAGAATTAATAATAAGCGTTGTTTCAATCGATGTGCTGCTATTCAAACTGTTTATCAGATAGACTCTATTGATCCATCTACCATCTAGCTGCTGTCTATTCCAATCATTTCATTGGCTAATTAATAGCCTCCTAGTGATCACTTCTATACTTTTTTGAATAATTTATAAACTTATTAGTGAAATCCATACTGTCTTATTTATTTTAATTTTTTACTATTTATATTAAATGTGAAACAAAACGTTTTATAACTGTCTCAATACCCTATGGGCAGGTATTAACTCAAATACAAAACCTCGAAGCAGTAACTGTTATCGGCTCGATTAGTGTTGTACTGCACCTAGTTAAAGTTCTCTATAAATAGGTAAAAACAGACTTTTCCTTTTTACGATTACGTGCAAATAAATAACTTGAGAAAATGACCACCTCTGATTTGTTAAGTTCATGAAAAAAGCCTACTGCTTGATAAAACAACCAGTCTGGTATTGAAAACATGAGTCTTGAACTATCTCGATAGACAGCAGTTAATTAAAGTTAATGCGTAATTTTATAACTTTTTGCGACCCACTAGGATTCCGTTCATGACCCATCAGTGGGTCGCAACTCATAGTTTGGGAACCACTGTTATAGTTTTTCCTATTTCCTGACTGTAAACCTAATACACTGTTTTTTTCACCTTGTCATCATGTTATATTTTTTGCACTATATACATGTATATTTGCATAAATAAATATGTGTGTGTGTGTGTGTGTGTATATATGAAGGAGTGCTAAAAAGTTCCTGGGTTTGGGAAAAAGAAAATACAAGAGGACTGGTTAATTACGATTCTATTCAACCTATTCCCCTCTCAGATCCACACACTTGTTGCAGTGATCCTTCAGTTTTTCTAAGTACTGTAAAAGAACTCAGAAGGTTGGGCCTCCAACCAGGCCTTTTGCAAGACCCTTAAAGACAGAAACTTTTCAGCACCCCCTCATATATATATGTAGGCACAGCAGACATAGCTGTATAGTGGTGAAATTCACTTTGTAAGCACGCCTAGGTACTTTGGGTAAGTGTCTTCTATTATAGCCCCAAGGTGACTAAAGCCTTGTCAGTGAATTTGGCACAGGAAAACTGGAAAAGAAGCCTGTGATATGTACATGTGTGTACACACACATGAATGTATGTGTGTGTTGTATGCCTTGATATATACTAACTGCAAACAAGCAAGACAGTCATATAAGCTCTGCCATTTGTTTGTCATCTTCTGTTAACATGTCCAGGATAGGAAAAATATTAGTTTGCTTGGAAAAGTAGGCATTAATATGATAATGATGATGTATATCAGTGGTTCTCAAGGAGGCATATGCTGCCCATGTTTCTCCCAAGGGGACATTAAAAGCCATGAAAGGGGCAATGAGTAATGCATTGGTTTTAAATTTAACTACAATTACTACCTGTATTACATAAGGCTATAAAAGTTGGGTAGTAAGTATCCAAGTATTGTGAAACTTTGCTGAAAAACGTTTGAGAAATATTGATATACATCGTCATATATAAATGTGTGTTTGTATGTGTTATATAATATAGATATCATATATTACCTTAAGTAAGAATGGAAGTTGTCCTTATCCATTCTAGGTCTCTTTGGATTAGTACCTCCACTATCTTGTTGTAGAGCTTCTTGGGTGTTGTTGTCATTAACGGTAGTGTTCACATTCTTCTCCAGTGTAACAATAATGTAGTGGTCGCTAGCTAGCTGTAGCAGAATCTCAAATAAACCATGGAATAGGAATGTAATTGCCATCTCCTCTATAGACATTCAACAGAGAAAAATTAAAGTGAAAGTTTACTAGAATAAATGGTTAGTGTAGTGAAAATGTGGAAATAAAATTGGAAAGGAAGCAAATCATTGTAGAAAAGCTTCTGCTAAAGAAATGGAAAGGACAACCAATAAAATCTGGCTAGCGTGGTAGTAGGGGCAATTAAGGAAAGGAAAGTGGAGATCTGACCATGAAAGTGTCAATCAGAATGGCAAATAGGATGGACAAAGCAAGGCAGTGAATTGGGAACAGGATTAGTGGAAAAGATGGTTTGAAGTAGAGTGTTGTTGTTGAGTATCCCCCAATTAGTCTTCTTTGAGCTAACAGTAGCATAAAGTTAGCTACATGAAAGGTTTGGTAATTTTGGTAATAAAAAGTACTGAATGTAAGTTCAGTCCCTAACTCCACTGCATACTATTTGCATTGGATGCAATGTTTGGTACTGTGAAATACATTATGATAAATGTCAACATATCTTTTCATGTACTGCATAGTATTAAGTAGAACATATGTATGCATGTATATGGAAATCATATGTAATATGTTTAATATATTTAATAAAACATACATTTAGTATTGCAGTAAAAATACAACATGTGAATAATTCATGGAAAGTGAAACTCTATGGAAAGTGAGGAAAAAGTTAACTAGTTTAGTTTTCTTAAGACAGATAAGGATCACATACATCAGAAAGTATGCAAACCAAAAGCAATGCAATTGTTAAAAATAAATCCATATTTTCTCCTATAATCTTTCAGTCATTAAAGAACATTTCAACTAAAACAAATAGCACAGTTGCAGGAGCTAAAAGTTGAAACTCAGTGACTGGTATTAGAATTTACTTCATTATTTTGTGGTTTGTGCTTTCATCTTTGCAATACAACTGTATGAGTGAGAAATAAATTTCCTACCATAATATGTATCTCTTTCAAACTCTTTTAGTTTAAAACTTAATATTACCAATAAGCAAACTCAAATAATCTGACCATACTTGCTTTTTTTTTTTTAAATATCTTTCTTTCAGTCTGTGCTAGTTTAGTAATCAGTCACAGCCAGTTTGAAATATTTCACTTTGACTTGCTATACTCCTAAGAGAGATTTCTTGAATAAGTGAGAATAGTCCCACCATTTGAGTTTACTTATTGGCTACTGCTAAATTTGAAATTAGTCATACAAATATCATTGAGAATTTATTTCTAAGATATACAACTAAGCTATGATGATAAAAACACAGGCTGTAAATTCTAACTTCTGTGACCACAGAGAACAAAGCCAATATCGTGCAGGTTATGATTCTCCAGGACTGTCAGATTTCAGCAAAAGTCATAGCTGAGACTGGGGATTTCCTGCAAAAAAAGTTGGCTACATTATTCACAACATTCTGGACATGAGAAAGCTTTCTGCAAAATGGGTGCTGAAATACCTGAATATAGATCAGAAGCACATCAACGTGATGACATCAAAGGCAATTTTGGACTGGTTCATCATGGATGAAAACTAGCTTCATCGTTATGTTATCCAGACCCAGTAGCAATCAATGGAATGGCATCACAGCAGTTTATCACGTCCCAAAAAGTTTTGGACTCAGAAGTCAGCTGGAAAGATTCTGGTTTCAGCGTTCTGGGACAAAGACAGAGTACTCTTCATAAAATACCTGCTAAAGGATCACACCATCAATGCAAAATCGAAATGTTAACATCTCACAGTTTAGATAGATGGTGCTGCAAGCTGATCTAGGTGTATACACACCATTTGTCAACAAGCGATATATATTCTCTGTGGCAAAACGCAGTGAGCAGCTTGTTCCCCAGTTCAAATGTGCATCAAGCATATTCAGACTGATAATAACATTGCAATTTCACTTATCACTGCTTAGTGCTCCCCCTCTGTAAACTACATGTCTCTGTTGGAAGAAATGCACAGAGTTTTAAAGCAGAAACGCTATGGTGTCCTGTTTCTTGAGAGACAATACACCGGTTCACACAGCACATGAAACTCGATGGAAAATACGCAACTTTGGCTTTGAATTGGTAGATCACACACCTTATTCCACAACTAAAGAAACATCTCAAGGGAATGAAATTTCACTCCAATTCGGAAGTGATTGCTGCTACAGAGGCCTGGTTGGAGGTCCAACTTTCTGAGTTCTTTTTACAAAGCTTAGAAAAACTGAAGGAGTGCTGCAATAAGTGTGTAAAACTGAGAAGGGGAATATGTTAAATGAAATCATAATTGACTGATCCTCCCGAATTTTCTTTTACCCAAAGTCAGGAACTTTTCAGCTCCCCCTCGTATGTG
>NC_068989.1:33302771-33307733 GCF_001194135.2 Octopus bimaculoides | reverse complement strand
TATATATATATAGGCAGCTTATTGGAACTGGATGTTTATCTTGTGCCTGAAGTTTCACACCGTTGAGATCTTTAGGCAAGAACTGTGACAACTTGTTCAAGACGAATACTGCAGTCTAGAAGACTTTCAACATGTACATGGGTATCTGTGTGTGTATGTGCATGAGAGAGAGAGAGAGAGAGAAAGAGAGTGTATGTGTGTCTGTGTATGTATGTGTCTCCTTGTTTTCATATTGTATAATTGTCTTAAATGAATATTGTTTATTTTCAATATTCTGCAAAATCCTGTCTGGGCATGATGAAATATTACCTCACTTGGAAACAGGTGAGGGTTGGTGACAAGAAGGGCATTCCAGTAATAGAAAAACTACCTCAATAAGCCCTATCTGACCCATGCATACATGAAAAAGTTGCCATTATAATGATGATGATATATATAATATACACAATGGAACCCCAATTTACGAATGTCTCTCATTGCAAACAAATCAACTTACAAACAATTTTTCAAATATAAAACATTTTGAGTCAGAAACAGTGTCTTAAGTAACAAACACATAAGCTGGCAACAATGGTTGGTGACAAGCTGAGAGTATCAGCAGGAGAGGATCAGTTGCCTTCTCTTGAATTTCCAAAGGGAAAAATAGTTTCAGTTTATGAACATTTCAAGTGACCAATGACCTTCAGGAATGAAATAGATTTGTAAACCAAGGTTCCAAAGTGTATATATATTGTGATAGTGTGAGTGTGTTTCCATGTCTTGACATCGTGCGATATATGTAAATGAATGTCACAGTCATACAAGCAGTGCTATTTGTTTCTAATCTTCTAGGGATTTAATTTGAGAAAGAGGGCTTGAACTTAGGATAAAATTTCACCAAGAAATGCATTAAAGAATGTATTAGAAAAGTTAAAGAAACTTTCCCAATTAATCTAATGTTTGCTTCTTTGTAATGTTGGTTGTAAGTGAATAAGTAAAGCCCATTCTAACTGTCTGATTCAAATCCAATGGTTGCTATCTGTGGAGTGGATTAGGCTGGTAAAATATTGTGTTAGCTGTCTGCTGAGGGCTACCACTGGCTCATAATCAGATCAGCGTGTGTTAACAGTATGCAGAAGGATCCTCCCTTATGCTAATTTGAAACTGCAATATCAGGTGTGAGGATTATAGAGGAGGAGGTGAAAGTTTTGGGAAGTTGTTAACAGCTAATAATTTGGAATTTATTCTACTGTTGGCAGCAGAAAGACAGTTTTGATTACATGTAAAGGGAAGCATTGGATTGTTGGAATGTTTTGAGTTGGCAAGAAAGTAATTTCGTTTTACACAAATAAAGTAAGGATTTTTTTTTTAATGACTTTAAATATTATGATTTTTATACTTTTGACATTTGATAGTCATTACTTTTAGCTTACTTTTTTATATTTCTGTGAAGGCCAAGAAAGCTGCAGAGGCTCACAAACAGATATGTGAAGTTTATGGTGTTGATTGCTTAACAGAACGCACATATCAGAAATGGTTTAAAAAATTCCGTTCTGGAAATTTTTTACTCTAAGATGACCGACATTCTGGTCGACCTACTGAAGTTGATGATGACCAAATCAAAGCCATAATTGAATCTGATTGTCATACAACTGTGTGAGAGATTGCAGAAAGGTTAAATGTATCACACCCAATTCAAAATCATTTAAAATGTCTTGGACTCATTAAGAAGCTCGATATTTGGGTCCCATATAAATTAAAAGAGATTCACTTAACCCAACAAATCAATATTTGCAATATGCATCTCAAATGCAATGAAATCAACCTATTTTTTGAAACAAATTATCACTAATGATGAAAAAATGGATTGTCTATAATAATATCAATCAAAAACGATCATGGTCCAAGCATAATGAACCAGCATGAACCACATCGAAAGCTGAATTGCATCAAAAAAGGTCATGCTGTCAATTTGGTGGGATTACAAAGGTGTTGTGTATTTTGAGTTGCTTCCAAGGAACCAAACGATCAATTCAGATGTTTACTGTCAACAACTAATGAAACTGGAGGAAGCAATCAAAGAAAAACAACCAGAATTGGCAAATCATAAAGGAATCATGTTCCATCATGACAATGCTCGACCACATACGTCTTTGCTAACTCATGAAAAATTATTGGAGCTCGGTTGGGAAGTGATGTCACATCCACTATAAAGCCCTGACCTTGCACCATCAGATTACCATTTATTTCGAAGTTTGCAAAATTCTTTGAATGGCAAAACTTTCAATAATGATGATGACCTGAAATCACATTTGCTTCAGTTTTTGGCTAAGGACCAAAAGTTCTATGAGCGCGAATCATGAAGTTGCCAGAAAGATGGCAAAAGGTCATCGAACAAAATAGAAAATGTATAATTGATTAAAGTACATTCTTTGTTTGAAAAAAAAAAAAAATTACTTTTATTTCATACTAAAATACTGAAATTACTTTCTTACCTACCCAATATAAGTTAAAACCTTGAGATAGTATTAACAGTAAGTAGTTAAAGTTAGCCAACATGAAAACCAAATGAATTAAAGAGAGACATAGCAGGAAGCCAGAAAATGGGAAAATATAGAGATATCTTTATAAGGTGAATTAAAAATATTTTCAAACTTCAGCAAAGAGAAGGATAATGATTTACCTGAAACATTAAGGTCACCATTGGCTTCTTCAGAGCAAAACAGAGCATGTTTTAGAATAAAAGTCTGAACAGGTGCTATCACAGCACAAGGACCACCTTCTAGTTGAATCAAAGCTGTAGCCTCATGTTCACTAAACATAAAACCTGGAAATAAGACAAAAATACATATTTAAGTAATATATAATGGTTCAACTCTCTATATGAATCTCTCAATCCTTTTAGAAGCTAGAAATTTTGATGAAATGCAGTTAGTCCAGTATAAATATTATAAAAATATAATTACTGCATGAATTTGGATGAAATTTGATGATTGTTGGTTTTTTAACAGTAGTCAGGTCATTTTGTACATCTCAGGTAGGATAAATACAGGTAAGTTGATTACGCATAGGTGTTTTCACATATATTCACAAAATAGCAATTTCTGGGCATTGATTTCTTGTCTCAAAGTTGATTTTGTTCTCAAGCAAATCTCTGTAACTTGGAAGCTATACAACACCCATTAGAAAAAGCATTCCAAGATATGATTTCATGTCCTTCATTCAAAAGTTTTGTAAGGCCCAATAAATTAGAGCTATTTCTCTTTTTACAATAATTACATTCTTCTCATAAACCCACCAGCATGCAAAGATTCTACTTTTAAAGATATCAGTAAATTAATGGGGCTTTTTGGGGGCTTTTTTTAAAAGAAATCTTCAATACATCACGATTTTATCCCAAGTTCAAACCCTCTTTCTCAAATTAAATCAAAAATTAAATTAGTAATAAATAATCATTAATAAATGACATCACAAAATTTGAAATCACTGCAATTTCCATTATGCTTGAAAATCAAAAGAAAAATCCAGAGACATTTATTTACTCAATAAACATTAGAAAAATTAAACATACATGGTGCAAACAGAAATACTTTTCTACAATGAGGCCAAACTTTGTTTCTCACTCAGAAGATTGCTTAATTCTAGTGTTCAACTCCAAACAATACTATTTGAATTGTAGTTTAGAACTTGGTATCCACTGAGGCTACTTTTTGTAAACGAAGATTTTTTTTTATTGATCACAAACAGTAGGCTGGGGTTAGGCTAGTGTATTGCAGCCTTTGTTCTTCAATTGTGAGTCGGTTCTTCACCAGTAGTCTTACATAGATGAATGTCCAAACATTTCCTTTTGTGAAACAGTATTAAAAAGCTTTTGTCTGTTGAATCCTAAGCTATTGCAATATCTTATTTGGACAAAGACTGAAAAAAGTACAACTTCCTGCACAATTTTACATTTCAGTATCAAAATTTGGTACCAGTCTCTCAAAAATTTAAGATTCAAAGCAAATTATCTTTTTCAATCCAAGGAGGTGAATCTCAGAACATTCAGATATTTCACATAATGAAAGCCTGATATTGCAAAAAAGCAACATCCTTGATGCATAATAGCTGGATTGCCTCACATTTAGCAGTGAGATCACAGTATTCAGTGGGCAAAGATAGGAGCAATACCCCAGGGTACTGAGAACAAGTATCTTGGAAGTTGCAATAAAATAATATGGACATGAAAATTGGGACCTCTAGAGAGAATTTTCAGAGTGGGATGACAAGATGCATAAAATCTTTGAGACACAGACTTGATCCGCCCACCTGCATAGTAGATGAGGTAGCACAGGAGGGTGTCATATCCTATGACTGGTGACAATATAATCACTAGCTGCTACAAAGGTAATGGTGATACATCAGTGAGTGCAAACTACAGAGATGTTAAACTACTGGATTAGGTTATGAAGGTTACAGAGATATTTACAGCAAGTAACAGCACATTAGAGAGTTAATGTATACACTAAGCAGTTTGGTTTTGTGCCAGGAAGAAGTACTACTGATGTCATCTTCCTAGGAAGACAACTGCAAGAATAAGTCCTGATACTTGGCTTTTGTTGGGCTTGAGAAGGCCTTGATAAGGTACCCTGCTCTGTAATCTAGAGGCAACTGAGGAAGCTGAATCTGCAGTAAAATTAGAAAAGAGGTTCCAATCCTAGAGACAAAACCTCAAATCAAGAGGACTCAATGTGCCAGCATGGAACATGGATGTTAAATGCTGATGATGAGTAATGACCATCACTATAGGGAACCACATGCATACATACATACATGCATAGATCTTATCTATTGTTATGTATACCCTATAATAGTACGAAAAACGAGAGACGGAGCTGCATACGGGTCGGACCGTTCACCACCTACCTTGAAAGAATTGAGACTGGACATAATCTCCATCTATGAACATTTACTTCCCTGTTTGAATACTTTGTTGTTGCGATC
>NC_068989.1:33299421-33302080 GCF_001194135.2 Octopus bimaculoides | reverse complement strand
AATCAACTAAAAAAGAAAGTCTTACAACGAAAAAACCCTTATGATGTAAATATGTTCATAATTCAAAAGACAATGAAATTAATAGGGAAAGTCTGAAGGCTGTTTTGCGTAACATTATTAAGCGTACGTAAATTTCATCCATCTAATCGGCTATACAAATGCTTGTGCAAAACAAGTTTTTGTGCTACCCTGATTATACATAGCAGGATAATCCCTTTTCGCAGGAGCTAGGACGGAAATTTGTAATGAAGCAATTGCTGGCGATCTGTTGCTACACAGTTTTGCCACAATTCTATCAGATTAGGCAGAAGATATTGATGCACCATTTTGCATTATGTTCAAAGTAGCTTCTGGAATGTGGTGAATTGCTGCAGTCTGTTGCTGTCATTTTAAACCGGTTGCTTTCTTTCCCCAGCAAACTCTCTTCTTTGGAGGCATAATCTATGTATATATTAAGCAGAACAACAAAAGTTATAATAGATGGCAGGGTCGGTACTTTTCACATATCTGTAATTTTTCAGATTAACACCCGCACAATTACCTAACCCTAATCCTAACACTAACCCTAACATTAACCCTAAACCCTAACCCTGACCCTAAAACTGTAACCGTAACATTAATCCTAACCTTAACCGTAACCCTAAACCCTAACCCTGATCCTTAAACCGTAACTGTAACACTAATCCTAACCCTAACCCTAAACCCTAACCCTGACCCTAAAACCCTAACCCTAACACCCTAGTGAAAATTGTGGTATATTTATAAAACATTGACGAACATGAGTTATATTTTACTGAATGATTGTGTACTTGCACGTGTATGCGTTTGAAGGAGCGAGAGAGGAAGAGGTAGAGAGAGGGGGAGAAAGGAATAGAGGTAGTTAAAATTTTTCTTATGACGGTTTCTCTTCACTGCCTATTACTTCATTAGAAGTCTATGGATGCACTTACGCACATAATAGAGAAAAATGAAACAAATATGGACGACTTGCTCCGAAACACCGAGTGGGGAACACTTCTCAAAAATAACCTGCAGTTGTTTCCTTCAAAATTCCTACATGCTCGAAATGTACATACATCAAGGTATATTTGTAGAAAATTTCACGAAAAAATATTCATTTTCCTGGAAGTTAAGAGGAATTTAAGTGGAATTTCCGAAAATTGTTCCCCACCCCCTCCCAAAACACTTTCACCGAAAATTTTTGTATATTCAGAATCTACATAATAAATAATATATGCATAGAAAATTTCATAAAAGAATATTCATTTTTCTCAAAGTTATGACCTTCCAAATTTGGTGGGTACAACTCTGTAGTTATGCCACATTGACGAACGTGAATGATTGTGTTTACTTGTACGTGTATGCGTTTGAGAGAGCGAGAGAGGAAGAGGGGGAGATAGAGAACGGGAGCAATGTGTATGTTGTTGTCACAGATTACGTATGTGTGGTTGTGTGTGTTTTTACGTATCAATGTTATGAAAAATAGGTAAAGAGAACTGAGAAGAAAGTTTAATCTATGACTATGTATGTATCACTTTCTCTCTCTCTCTCCCTCTTTTTACTCTTACTCTCTATGTTTTTATGTTGAGTGCGTGTGTAAGAACGCCCGTCCAGGTAGAAGGGAAGAAATATAAAAGTTGCTAGAAACAACAGCCAAATCTCCCTTAAATCACACAAAGTAAACGGAATTTTAAAAATCTAATTACTGCACTGGAAAGTTCAGATCGAGAAAATTCCATTGATGTAAAATTTTTTACAAAAAAGAGGAAAATGTGGATTTCTATAAACTTTTAAAAAGGCTTCACACAGACACACAACTTCAGCTTTATATATTAAGATATATACTAGCAATTTTTACAATAGAATGTCTTATATAAATTTTTGTCATCAGACCATGCCTTCCCCGACAGATAGGCTTCTTGATCAGGACAGATTTGTGCAATTTTTTTGCAAAACACTTGGTTGAAGATTTTTTTCCTTTTTAAATTATTTACATATTTATTCAACCATTTCACGTGACTTTATTCATTAAAACTTCAGAAGTTCTTACACCTTTGGTCGCCATAATGTTTTGTTTTGGTTTGTTTAATAAAAATTCTTCCTCCTAATGATTTTGCTTTCATTTTGTGATAGACAGCTATCAAGCAGAAAATGCCAGCTATTATGTAGAAAATGCCAGCTTCCAAATCTTATTTTCTGATTAGGTAAAATTGATTTAACTTTAAACCTCAGTAACATTTTACTGCAATTTTTCTGGGACAAATAACTAACAAAATCAGATTTAATGTGGAAAATTATTTCAATATACCAAATTTGAAAATTTTGATATAATTTTAAAATCTTACAATATGTGACAGCAACAGGGAAGACCCTACAAAAGTAGAGAGAGATAGATAGTTATATGTCATACACACACACACACTCACAAATGTACACATAAGTAATTACAAGTTTAAAATGGGACATAGTAGATGTATGTATGTATGTATGTGTGTCTGTGTGAGTGTTTTTTTCGTGATAGACATCAGAAAGCCACCTACCTCCTTTTTCCTTAAAGCTATGTATTCCTCACACCCACCTTTCTCTGTGTGTGCGTTGCATCTATGTATTTACGAAAGTATGTATGCAGTGTTGCATGTTTATGACAGCTGTATTAACG
>NC_068989.1:33296068-33299401 GCF_001194135.2 Octopus bimaculoides | reverse complement strand
TATATATATATATATATATATATGTATGTATGTATGTATGTGTGTCTGTGTGAGTGTTTTTTTCGTGATAGACATCAGAAAGCCACCTACCTCCTTTTTCCTTAAAGCTATGTATTCCTCACACCCACCTTTCTCTGTGTGTGCGTTGCATCTATGTATTTACGAAAGTATGTATGCAGTGTTGCATGTTTATGACAGCTGTATTAACGTTATCATCTCATTGCCACTCAATATTTCTCACTTACATAACATTGTTCTCACCCTCCCTGATATAAGTCACCCTCGCTCTGCTACAGCATTTTCCTTCGACTAATACTTTTTGCACTCTTGTTTGACCGGGCTGGCACGATGGAAGGCTGCACCAGACTCCAGTCTGATTTGGCATGGTTTTCTATGGCTGGATGCCCTTCCTAATGCCAACCACTCCAAGAGTGTAATGGGTGTTTGTACGTGCCACCAGCAAGGTTGCCATTTGCGTGACACTGGGGTGCTTTTACATGCCACCGGAACAGGTACCAATTAGTGTGACACAGGTATCTGCCATGACTGTGATTTTGCTTGGCTTGATGGGTCTTCTCAAGCACGTCATAATGCCAAAGATCTCAGTCATTGTTTCCATGAGGCCCAACACTCAAAAGAAACTCAGCCACTTTGCCTCTATCATTCCCAATGCTCAAAAGGTGTTCTTTACATGCCACCAGCACGGGTACATTTGGCTTGACGGATCCTCTCAAGCACAGCACATCACCAAAGGTCTTGGTCACTAGTTGTTGCCTCTGTGATGCTCAAAATTCGAAGATCATGCTTCACTATCTCATTCCATGTCTTCCTGGATCTACCTCTACTACAGGTTCCATCCACAGTTAGAGATTGGCACTTCTTTACACAGCTGTCCTCATCCATATGCATCAGATGACCATGCTAACACAGTTGTCTCTCTTGCACACCACATCTGATGCCTCTTATGCCTAACTTCCCTCTCAAGATGCCTACACTCTGTCGAACATGCACACTGACAGTGTACATCCTGGCTTCATTTCTTTCAAGCCTACACATGTTCTTAGCTGTCACAGCCCATGTTTCACTGCTATGCAGCATAGCTGTTTGCTCACAGACATCATACAATCTGCCTTTCACTCTGAGAGAGGGGCCTTTTGTTGTCAGCAGGGGTATAAGCTCTCTGAACTTTTCCCATCCTAATCTTATTCTCACAGCTACACTCTCGGTCACCTCCCCACCTGGCAATTGATGGAGTCTATTTTCTGCCCATTTTCAGCATTTATTGTACCTGTGCATATTCTGCATATGAAAGCTAGTTTCCCTGTTAACCTTCCCTTTATATTGCTGCACCTTTTATGTGTCCACAGTTTACACTGGGTGCATCTTATGGCGTTTCTACCTACACCTTTTCTACAAATTAAGCAGGGCCAACTACCTGAAGGCATTTGTGATTTGTCTGCCTTCCTACACACTACGACTTTGATTTTTGCAAGGTTAACTCTAAGGCCCTTTGATTGTAGACTTTGCTTCCATGCCTGCAACTTCTCTAGTTCAGGTAGTGATTCAGCTATAAGAGCAAGGTCATCAGCATAGAGGAGCTCTCAGGGGCAGCCTGCCTTGAATTCCTCTGTTATTGCCTGGAGGACTACCATAAAAAAGAGGGAGCTGAGTACCAATCCTTGGTGAACCCTTACTTGTACCCTGAATTCTTCACTGTACTCATTGCCAACCCTCACCTTACTGGTAGCATCCCTATACATAGCTTGTACAGCTTTCACCAACCATTCGTCAATCCCTAGTCTCTGCATTGACCACTGGATAAGGGATCGGGGGACCCTGTCAAAGCTTTCTCCAAATCAACAACAGCCAAGTACAGAGGTTTATTTTTGGCTATGTATTTCTCCTGCTGCTGCCTTACCAGAAATATAGCATCTTCCAAGCACAAAACCAAACTGCATCCCATCTAAGCTAACTCTCTCCCTACCAAGTTGGGCTATGACTCCACACCTAGTATTGACTTTTAACTGTCAGGTCATATCCCAATTCAAACATAACTATGCTTTTCCATTGGATATCTCTATTAAACTTCTTCCGTATATACGACTTATTTGGAGTTAGAACAACTTATTTCCATACTCTGCTATAGATGGAATGTCTCATATAACCTTTTACACTTATATTTTCAAATAACAGTTAGTTGCCTTAGTTTTAGTTTATACCTCACATTAGTTGTTATAATGCTCGAATTTCAAATAAGCATAAATATGAATGTCCAAAATCATTCCCTGATATTTCCTGTATCAAGTCCTTCATAATAATTTTTTGTTTATACTTCTTGCACTGAGGATAACAGCAATATATTTAGTTGAATTAAATTTGTATGATTTTAATATCGCTGTTTGAAATGATTGCATGCATGGATTAAAATTCTCTTAAATTTCAACATCTCTTCTCCATTGTTCACAAATTTGTTGAGTTTTACGGGATATCTTTTCATAAATTCACATGACACACTGTATATATATATATATGGCACGTAAAAAGCACCATTTGAGCGTGATCGTTACCAGCATCACCTTACTGGCACGTGAACAAGACATTTGAGTGAGGTTGTTGCCAGTGCTGCTGGACTGACTCCTGTGCAGGTGGCACGTAAAAAACAGCATTTGAGTGTGGCCATTGCCAGTACTGCCAGACTGGCCTTCGTGCCGGTGGCACGTAAAAGTACCCACTGCACTCTCAGAGTGGTTGACGCTCGGAAAGGCATCCAGCTGTAGAAACTCTGCCAGATCAGATTGGAGCCTGGTGCAGCCATCCGGTTTGGCAGTCCTCAGTCAAATCGTCCAACCCATGCTAGCATGGAAAGCAGACGTTAAATGATGATGATGATGATGATATATACGTATATATATATACATATATATATATATATGTATATACATACATACACACATATATATACATTTCCATACATATTCACACAAAGATATACGTAACTATATATACATATCAACATATACATATCAACATATACATATCTATATACCTGCTTATATATATATATATATATATATATATATATATATATGCGCACACACACACACACACACACACATATTTCATTTTCATTTTATCTAGTTTCAGCTCATGAGCTGTGGCCATGCTGGGGCACCGCCATATATATATCAATATATTATAAATTAACTACCAACAAAAATAATTGGTAAGCTAACTCAAAAAATCATTACCAAAATAGCAGAAAAAAAATGACGGTGAAGGTATGTAGACTCTTCAAGAATCGATCCTTTTGGTTATATTAATAAAGGAGTTACG
>NC_068989.1:33295269-33296048 GCF_001194135.2 Octopus bimaculoides | reverse complement strand
TACAAACCGCTCATGGCGAAAAAATTTCATAATTACAAAAACGGAACAAAATTTTTAAAGTTTTAGCAAAAAGAACGCTATTACCTACATGCACGCATCCGCGTGTGCGCCCGTATACACACACACACACGTTCATGCTCGCACACACGTGCACGCTCACATGCATACACAAACAAGCAAAATTCACAAGCCATAAACACATACAAACACATACACACACACACACTTATACACACACACGCACATACATCCACATACATATATATATATATATATATATATATATATATATATATATAACAATATATTAAAAAAACTGTTTTAAATATATTATAAAATTATATATACATATACACATACAAAACACCATACACACATACATATATACATATATATACATGTACATACAAAACATCACACACACACGACTCTTGTGCGGGTGGCACATAAAAGACACCATTTCGAGCGTGGCCGTTTTCGTGCGGGTGACACGTAAAAGCACCCACTACACTCTCTGAGTGGTTGGCGTTAGGAAGGGCATCCAGCTGTAGAAACTCTGCCAAATTAGATTGGAGCCTGGTGTAGCCATCTGGTTGCACCAGTCCTCAGTCAAATCGTCCAACCCATGCTAGCATGGAAAGCGGACGTTAAACGATGAACGATGATATACATACACACACACACATATACGTACATACATACATATATATACACATATATAAACATATATATACACATATACATACATATACGTATATACACATACAAAACATCACACA
>NC_068989.1:33291360-33294170 GCF_001194135.2 Octopus bimaculoides | reverse complement strand
ATTTTACCGTAACGTGAATTTGCAGGGAAATGCTTACTAATTATCTCCCTAAACTGAGCTACCAAATTCGACTTAATATTTTTACCAAATGGTAAAATAAACCAAAGATAACCATTATTAATATTATTAAAGCCTTTTGCAAAATACCTAAAACATTTAGAATTACGCATGACATTATTACGAGTATATCTATGATCATAAATTTTTTTATTATTACTTCCTAACCAACCTAACCTTATTATTCCTAACATCCCTATCTACTCTAACCTCACCAAATTCAGGTTTAACATAATAAACCTTATCTTTAAAACCAGCCCTATTTAAAGCTTCATTATCGAAAACAACACAATTAGCTGATAACTTAGAAAGCCTAAACGAAATATTTCTAACTAAATGACATTCCTGGCTCTATAGTAGTTTAGTTCTACCAAGTTCTCTATGCCAGTGATACTTGGAAGAGCACCATGAAAATCAACGGAAAGGTAGATGTGTTTCACAAAAGATGCTTGAGAAGGATTCTGACAATGGCAAGACCACATAGCCAATGAATACATTCTAATGAGAACCAACACAAAACCACTAAGTGAAATCATCATAGAATGAAAATTAAAACTAGCACATACTCTAGCTGCCAAAATAATGACATTCTAAAACAGCTTTCAAATCGACATCAACTGGAGGGAAAAAGGAAGAGCTTTGCAGCATAGTGTGTTGAAGAAACACATTCAAATTGAATAAGGCATATTTGCAATGGCTGTGGGAGACAAATGACATAAATGTACTATTATTATGAGAGACTATTGAGCATGGAGAATCCATGGGATGAAAAGGAGCTACCACATGCAGACCTTACAGAGTAATCAGTAATTCATTCTGAATACAGTGTGACAGATAAAACAATTATGGAGATGTTTTTGAAATGTCTTGATTCTGAAGTAGCACCCAAAAGATCCAGTGTTTAATAATCAGACAACAATGACAATTGTTTCTGATTTAGATTCAAGGCCAGCAACGTTAAGGAGTGGAGGTTAGTCAGTATCACTGACTTGTACTTTATTTTATCAATCCCGAAATGATGAAAGGCAAAGTTGATCTCAGCAGAATTTGAACTCAGAATGTAAAGACAGATGAGATACTATTAAGCATTCTGCCTTGCATGCTAATAATTCTGCCAGCTTGCCACCTTTGTATGTATAAATATATTAACTCTCTCTCTCTAGTAGTTAGCAACTTCAGGATCAGGGCTAAATAGATGTCCAGAAGACAACCAGCATGGAGGAGAATGGTCTGGAAGCTTAAAGATCCTGCAAATGGACAGAGATTTAGAGACGTATTACTCGAAGCCTTTCACGAAATAGAAGGGGATATAGCATCACATAATGTGGAAGACAACTGGAGGTTTTTCTACGGGACAACCTGCTGAGAGCCACTGACCAGATCTGTGGATGGTGCAAAGTCCCCTCTCGACCCCAGGTAACGTGGTGGTAGAACAATGTGGTTGACAGGGCTATTAGACAAAAGAAACAGGCTTGGAAGGACTGGAAGAACGGTGGTAGCAGGGAATTGTATCAGACTGCCAGAAGGGAAGCTAGGAGACAGGTTTATTTAGCCAGAGGGGAAGCAGATGAGAAAAAATTTGCCAATGTTCTGCGCTGTGAGGACCAAAAACTTGAAGTATTTCGTGTTGCAAAACAGCATGTGAGAGAGAATCGCGATGTTGTAGGAGAGAAATGTGTCCACATGGATGATGGTTCACTTGCACTAAACGAGGCTGCAAAGAGATAGACTTGGAGATGCCACTATGAAAGGTTGCTCAATAAACAGAATGAATGGGAGAAAGAGAGTCTGCCAAATGTCGACCCAACAGAGGGACCAGCCATCTGAATTGACAGTACATTGATAGATAAAGCAATTTAGAGTATAAAGACAGGGAAAGCCCCTAGCCCATCAGGAATCACAGCAGAGATGCTCAAAATATCTGGAGGTGTTGGCTATAGCCTAGTCACCTGAATAGTTAACCAGGTGATACATGAAGGAATCATACTCAATGACGGATGTAGCAGCACCATAGTCAACTGCTACAAAGGTAAAGGTGACGCTTTAGATACAAATAATTACAGAGGTATCAAGTTGTTGGATCAGGTAATGGAGGTCACGGAGAGGGTCATAGCCCAACTAATTAGGGAGAGAGTCAGTTTAGATTAGATGCAGTTTGGGTTCGTGCCATGGTGAATCAACAGTTGCATGGCTTTGTACTTGTGTATAAGTTTGTAGACCCTATTTTAAATTCAAAAGGAACTGAACTATACCAACGAGTTTCTCAAAAGCCAAGAACCACCTGAAGTGTTACTTCACAGACTCATACTGCATTATTCTTTGCAGGAACTTAGATGTTCCATATTGAAGTAATGGTTAAAATTTTGTCATTCAGTATTAGGATCTTTTTTAAAACGGGGGCCACATTTTTCATTAATGTTTTACGTAGTGTTTTTGGTACCAAAAGACTTTCAAACTTCGTATACTTATCTATTTTCTGTTATAGAACAGAAAAATATTTTTGTATTCGAATTTATTTCATATAAAAAATTGTCTTATTTCGATAATTTCAACCAATCACTGACAAGTATTCAGTTGTTTACATTTACTCCTTTGGCTGATTAAGCCATAACTTCGTTTTATTTGCTTTTTTTCTTTTCTTTTTTTTTTCTTCGTTTTATTTGCTTTTTTTCTTTTTAAATTTGCTGTTTTGCCCTAACCCTTACCCTATCACCGATAGAATTGTTTCAGAATCGTTTGTTTATATAGTCGGC
>NC_068989.1:33273113-33290889 GCF_001194135.2 Octopus bimaculoides | reverse complement strand
AAAATATTTTTAAATGAGGAAATGGGTGGGGGTGGGGGGTCGAAACTTTGAATTTGAGATTTTTGAAAATTTTTTTTCAGAATCGGAATCTCCATAGCCTAAAACGTGGGATTCCGTAAAAAAAAAAAAATAATTAAAAAAAGGGGAGAAAAGTTCAGATTACATATACTCCATCTGGACCGAAATTACAATTCTGCAAATAAAAATGTTTTTAAAAACTACAATTTCTTATCGATTTTTTGATCCACTTCAAAGTACATACTTAGCAGTAACTTTGTCATTTTCAAATTTTTGTCAAGATATAGTGTAGGTTTTGAACATAAAAGACTGCGATTCTACACACACAAAAAATAGGGTTAGTGTCAATATTAGGGTCTAAGTTTAAGGAATAAGCTAAGAACTGGGTTTAGAGTTAAGGTTTAAAGGTAAGGACTAAGGAGAAGAATTTAAAGTTAGAGTTTGTTGTTAACGCTTAGGCGTAGGTTTTCGATTTAAAATTACTAAGATAACTTTAAACAGAAATTGGGAGATTAAAGAGATTTGAATTTGAGTACAATATTTTGCAGAATTGGTAATCGCATCTGTTTAAAATATGAATATCTGAAAGAATATTCTTAAAAATTACTTAGTCCGAAAATTCGGTGGGAGCTTATCCAAAATATTTACTATGTGTTAAATAATTTACTTTGCGGTGTTAAGGTTAATTCTCGGAGACCTGAACTCGGGCAACACCGGGTATTTCAGCGAATATGTGTGTGTGAGTATGTATCTATGTATGGATGATGTGTGTTTGTGTATGTATATACGTGTGTGTGTGTGTGCATTTCACTGCAGCACGAGACTTCGGTGTACAGATAATGATTGTGTTCGAAGCCCTCCGAGAGAGCAAACTCATTCATTCATGCATATATATATACACACACACACACAGAGATAAAAGATGGACAAGCACCTATATATAACTATATATAATTTAAAAAAGATATTATACAAACGTAATCATAGATGTATTTGGCGAGGAACTACAATTTTTTCTTCGCCAAATATATCTATGTATGTACATCTTTTATAAACGATACAATGCCACATATACGCATTCGCCAATTTTTTTATCGCTTTAGTACATGCTCGAGCTAGATATTCCTTATAGCCAACTCTTGTTTCGTGGAAATATTTCCATTCTGATTAAGAAGTTGAATTTAAAAAACCCAGACTCGTCCGATCACTAATCCGGTGTTCATCTATTGTACGTTTACAAGTCTACTTATTCACTGTGGATTCTTAGACAACTTATATATATAAATATATATATATATATATATATATATATATACACACACACACAGATATGTACATATATTGTTTATATATATGCATATCAGAAAAAACGTGATCAAGCGCATCATCTATAAAACGCTGTATGTCAAATCTATATCTATTTCATACGTAAATGTCAACATATCTAACTTTATCTCAAGAGAAAGTATCAATATAATCCCAATGAAAATGTATGGTATAATAAGGCAAAGAATAAGTACGTGTAAAATACACACACAACTATTCGAATATATATATATATAATTATAACTGATAAATTTATTTTACTAAAGAGCTCACCTTGTGACCAACGCGAAAACACTTCCTCTTTCACTCTATTTCCCCACAATAATTTCCGTGTGGCTTGCAGAAGATTAGGATCCAGTTTAGTCTCCCTGGAAGCCATCGTTAGAAATATGCACTATCCAGGATTTAAAAGGCAACAATTATATTATAGTGGAGGCTCTTCAGAGAAGGGAGAACAGTGACGTCCCACCAGCATGTTAAAAGACTATGGCAACGCCATCATATGAACAACAAAAACAATTATGCAAAGCGGTTGCTGCGCCCTCTAACTAATTACTTCCCCTGACCAATTTTACGCTTTCCAAAACGTGTTTAAATTTTTGTTATATTGTTACCAATTATAGCAATTAAAATGTGGATGTTTATTACATTTAAATGGTTGATAAACCATTTCTGTGTGTAATTAAGGGCTACATTTAATCACATAGTTTATTGAAGTAAGGTCTGCTGTGTACACTGTTTTGAATATATTGAAATAAATGCCCAGTAATATAGTCAACACTTACTGAAAGCCTTGTGTTACACATAAAAGCAAAATATACTTATTTTCTTGATTCAGTCTTAGTTAAATATTGATGTTACATCCCAGTTCAACTGTCTTCTCTCCAAAGAACAATAATCCACGTGGCTCTTCGACCTGTTAGAAATAACAGCCAAATCTCCCTCCATATTGGATCTGAAAATTAGACTGGTCATTGCTAGATGTCTTTAATCAAAAATTAGATTGATCAGGGCTAAACCGAAACTAAACACTATCTTCCTTTTATGCAAATATTAAAAAATATGTAAATAAACAAAAGCTTGCTATTAATATTGCCTTTCACAATGCCACCATTTCTATATCTGTATGTGTATCTTCACATGTATTAAATTTAATTGGCAAAAATCAATGCTAAGTGTCCTTGTGTGTTCGTGCACAAACTGTTCATAGAAAATAATTAACAAAAGTAAACAGTAATGGCAATATCACAGCATAGCCACAGCCTTTGAGCTACAACACATAAAGGAATAAAATAAGAGAATAAAGAGAGAAGAAAAAGTCAGTAAATACATAACCAAAATAGGGGTATGCACACCCCTTCAATTATACAGTATGCTAGGGAAAACTAGTGCACCCCTCTAAAAAACACCTCGACATACTCATGTCATTACTGTGAAAAACTGTGAAACTGAGGTCGTTGAGCAACCAACCAGGCACTCCACCCAAGTATCATTTGATAGATCATTGAAGTGGGACACTAACAAAGTCAAAGAGGTCAGTGGTCCAGCACCCATGAACAACTCAAAAGTTACTTAGTGATCTCACTGATGCCACATAAAAGCACCCAATACACTCTGTAAAGTGGTTGG
Organism: Octopus bimaculoides; assembly: GCF_001194135.2. Classification (NCBI taxonomy): domain Eukaryota; kingdom Metazoa; phylum Mollusca; class Cephalopoda; order Octopoda; family Octopodidae; genus Octopus; species Octopus bimaculoides. Next base: position 33,287,916 of record NC_068989.1, on the reverse strand, counting down.
CACTAGGAAAGGCATCCAGTTGTAGAAACCATGCCAAAAAAGATGATAGAGTCTGGTGCAGTCTTATGGCTGACCATCTACCCTCAAACCACTTAACCCATGCCAGCATGAAGAACAAAGATTAAATGCTGATGATGGTGATAATAACAATGACAATGATGATGATGGTGGTGGTGGTGATGATGAAGAAGAAGAAGAAGATAATAATAATAATGAGGATCATGATGATGAAAAGTCCTATTGTATAACAAAAATTATTAGGATGTATATTTAGACTCACATTATTCCAGTATAATTCTAAGCTTGATTATAAAAAATTCTAATGCAAGATGCTAATTATGATTTCCTACTAATTTTATTTGATTATTAGGTTGTAGAATTTGCATATTTTGAAAATTTTGATTACAGTTAATTAGAATTTTATTTTTTTTTCTATTTCATAGGTTGTCATCTACTTCATGACAGAAGAAATTTGTATGTACAAAACCTGCAACCACACCTGTTACTCTTATAGAACAGAGTAGTACTTAAAATACTCCATTCAAGTTTAAAGTCAATTCTTCTTTATTTCAAAATCCAAACATGCTCTGTTTAGAATGTTGAATACACCAATTTCTTTTTATTAAACATTATTAACTAACTTTAACTGTTCAGCTTGGAGAGGCTTCACTAGGGACTACATATTTTTCAAAACTTTCAACTGTTTTATTTTATAATATCAAATGCATCCATTTCTTATTATTCAATGTATCTTTGTGCATTGTAAATCTTTTTTTAAAAATATTGAATGTTGAACTAATACAATATTTACTGTTTGTAATGAGTAAGAAACTTAGATTTTATAAGTTACACTTTTTCATTCAACAATTCTAGTTAAGAGGATATCTTTGCTAGGAAACATTTGAGGTGCAGCATTTCCAATTGCATAAATGCTCACATTATGTTTCTGAAATTTAACAGTAGTTTCATTAGTACTACACTTAGGATGACTGATATTACTATTGCTAGTATATCTAGATACTCATCATTATGAATTTTTAGTCATACTATGGCACATTTTAGACAAAATGTGTATAATACATTTTGTAAACTAGATCTGCTTAACACAGCCTATTTTTAGTTTTAATGTTATTTAAACAACATGGAAATGCATAACTCATAAGTTTCTACCTAGCCTTCAACTTTATTGTATAAAAGTGTGGATTTACATAACTATCCTTTCATTTATAAATCTACATATCTATCAATATATCTTTGTATTGATCATATCTATATGTATATCTCTCTATGTGCATATATCATCATCATCATCATCATTTAACGTCCACTTTTCATGCTGGCATGGGTTGAATGGTTTGACTGAGGACTGGCAATCCAGGAGGCTGAACCAAACTCCAATCTGATCTGGCAAGGTTTCTACAACTGGATGCCCTTCCTAAAGCCAACCACTCCAAGAGTGTAGTTGATGCTTTTTATGTGCCACTGGCATGGGGGCCAGTCAGACAGCACTGGCATCGACTGCACTCAAATGGTGCTTTTTACGTGCCACTGGCATGGGAGCCAGTGTAGCGGCACTGGCATCGAGTATGCTCAAATGGTGCGTTTTACATGACACCAGCACTGGTGCTAGTCAGGCAGTACTGGTATTGGCTACAACAATGATTTCACTTGACTCAACAGGTCTTCTCAAGCACAGTATATTGCCTGACGATTGAAGGGTACTCTTAAATGGGCTGGTTATGTGACACTGGCATAGACCACAGCTATGATCTCACTTGGCTTGCTGGGTCATCTCAAGCACAGCATATCTCCAAAGGTCTCAGTCACTTGTCATTGCCTCGGTGAGGTCCAACATTCAAAGATCATGCTTCACCACCTCATTCCAGGTCTTCCTGGGTCTACCTCTTCCACAGGTTCCCTCCACTGTTAAGGTGTGACACTTCACACAGCTGTCCTCATCCATACATAACACATGACCATATCAGTGCAGTCATCTCTCTTGCTCACTACACCTGATGCTTTTTACGTCCAACTTTTCCCTCGGGGCACTTACACTCTGTTGTGTATGCACACTGACATTACACATCCAGCATACTAGCTTCATTTCTTTCAAGCCTACACATGTCCTCAGCAGTCACAGCCCATGTTTCACTGCCGTGTAGCATGGCTGTTCACACACATACATCATACAGTTTACCTTTCACTCTGAGCGAGAAGCCTTTTGTTACCTGCAGAGGAAGAGCTCTCTGAACTTTGCCCAGGCTATTCTTATTCTAGCAACTACACTCTCAGAGAATCCATCCCCACAACTGACTTGGTCACCTAGATAACGGAAGCTATCAACTACATTTAGTTTTTCCCCCTGGCATGTGATGGAAGCTGTTTCCTGCACATTTTCACTGTTTATTGCCCCTGTGCATCTGCCACACGCAAAAACTATCTTCCAAGTTAACCTTCCTATGATATTGCTGTACTTCTTATGTGTCCATAGCTTATACTGGGTGCATCTTATGGAGTTTCTACCTATGCCTTTTCTACAGATTGAGCAGGGCCATCTACCTGAAGGCATTTGTGATTTGTCTGCCTTCCTACTTACTAAGACTTTGGTTTTTGCTAGATTGACTTTAAGGCCCTTCAATTCTAGTTCTTGCTTCCACACCTGAAACTTCTCCTCTAGTTCTGACAGTGACTCAGCTATTAGAGCAAGGTCAGCAGCATCGAGGAGCTCCCAGAGGCATCATGTCCTGAATTCTTCTGTTATTGCCTGGAGGACTATGATGATGAATAAGAGGGGGCTGAGGATTGATCCTTGGTGAACCCCTGCCCCTACCCATATTTCTTCACTATACTCATTGCCAGCCCTCACCTTACAAACAACACCCCTGTACATGGCTTGTACAGCTCTCACTAACCACTCATCTATCCCCAGTTTCTGCATTGACCACCAGATAAGAGATCGGGGGACCCCGAAAAAGGCTTTCCCCATGTTTTTGAAAGCCAGGTACAGAGGTTCATCTTTGGCTAGAAATTCCTCCTGAAACTGTCTTACCAGAAATATAGCATCAGTGGTGCTTTTGCCTGGCACGAACCCAAACTGCATCTAATCTAAACTCCCTCCCTTCCTAATTAGTTGGGCTACAACCCTCTCCATGACTTTCATCTCCTGATCCAACAATTTGATACCTCTGTAATTACCACTATCTAATGTGTCACCTTTACCTTTATAGCAGTTGACTATGGTGCTGCTACATCATTCATTGGGTAAGACTCCTTCATATATAATAACCTGGTTGACTATATGGGTGACTAGACTATAGCCTACACTGCCAGATATTTTAAGCATCTCTGCAGTGACTCCTGATGGGTCAGGGGCTTTCCCTGTCTTCATATCCTTAATTGCTTTATCTACCAAGGTACTGTCTATTCGGATAGCTGGCCCCTCTGTTGGGTCGACATTTGGCAGACTCTCTTTTTCCCATTCATTCTCTTCATTTAGCAACCTTTCATAGTGGTGTCTCCAAGTCGCTCTCTTTGTGGCCTCATTAAATGCAAGTGAGCCATCATCCATGTGGATACATTTCTCTCCTATGACATCACGATTCTCTCTCACACACACTCTTGCAACATGAAACACTTAAGCCTTTGATCCTCATGATGCAGAACATTGGAAAAATTTTTCTTATCTGCTTCCCCTCTGGCTAAATAAACCTGTCTCCTAGCTTCCCTTCTGGCAATCTGATACAGTTCCTTGCTACCACCACTCATCCAGTCCTTCCATGCCTGTTTCTTTTCCTTAATTGCCCTGTCAACTACATTGTTCCATCACCACGTTACCTTAGGTCTAGAGGGGACTTTGCACCATCCACAGATCTGGTCAGTAGCCCTCAACAGGTTGTACCATAGGAACCTCCAGTTGTCTTCCACATTATGTTGTGTTCTATCTTCCTCTTTTGCATCAAAAGCTTCAAGTAAAATGTCTCTAAATCTCTGTCCATTCACAGGATCCTTAAGCTTCCAGACCCTTCTTTTCCATGCTGGTTGTCTTCTGGGCATCCATTTAGCCCTGATCCTGAAGTTGCTAACTACTAGAGAGAGAGAGTTAATATATTTATACATACAAAGGTGGCAAGCTGGCACAGTTATTAGCATGCAAGGCAAAATGCTTAACAGTATCTCATCTGTCTTTACATTCTGAGTTCAAATTCTGCTGAGATCCTGAAGTCACTAACAACTAACCTCTGTTGTGGGGTGCATTCATCACCTGGGAAGCTTTTGGCATTTATAAGTAGCCATCTTTCCTATTTCCTGGCAAGCATGTAGTCAATCTGACTAGTGTGTCCACCAGACTGGTTGGTGAACAGTTTCTGGCTTAGGGTTGTAAAACCCCTTGCTGTCTTCAGTACAACATGCCAAAGTGTATAGATGCAAATATTTATACATACCCGTTCATTTTTCATCTGCCCGCTTACAATCTGTCCTAACAAAGTATAGGCAGTGGCAGATCCACCATAAAACAAATGAAGCTTATGCTTCAGGGCCCCTAATCCCAGGGGACCTCTCTGAAGCAACTTAATTTTTTGATATTTTGTATTTTGCCATGTAGATTTCTGTTACCAGTCTTAGTGGACATCATATACACCTACGCAGAATCTAGACATGCAGTGTCTTGCCATGAGTTATTCATCTGTTGTTTCTGCCAGCGTGGAGTAGCATAAAAAATAATAGTACAAATGACTCACAGATAATTTGCTTTACTTGAATTACTTTGGAAACTTCAGCCCTGCCCCTCCCATTATCAAATATGTCTACTACTACATCAGCATGGTAGAGATAAGAATTCTTATTTTCACACCATTATTTAATGACCAATGAAAGGGTTTGCTTCTTAATCTTGGACTTACAATCTGTTCAGTAACAAAGCATTTTTTCTACTTTAAAAATTGTTTGCATATAACCTTGTACAAAATGAACATTTCTTCATTTATGACTATATATTAAGTTGTGGATCCTTATCTTGATCGATCTCTGTCTTGCTGTGGCTAATGAAAATATTACCCTAATTTTTTTCACAGAGGTCTAGGCCCCAAGAGGAATAGCAATGTCTTCAAGAAAGTACTTAAGCAGATACCAGAAATGCTAACTCAAGGAAAAGCAATCTAATGAAATTTCTAAATGTCAAAAACTATCAAACTATTTTACAATGTCAAGTACAAGTTTGTCCTCACCTGCAACTGAAACAAGCCATGCAAGCACCAGTGAAGTCAATAATAGTGTGCAAACCATGAGTGCTCTGTTTAGCAATAATCAACCTACTGTTGATACTTTTGGTGCAGATGATGATCAAGGTGGTCAAAGACTTCAAGAAAAGAGAGAGCAGAAACAGGAAGCAAATTTAGTGATTACAAAGACTACACTGACCTGGCAAACTGGTCCGCAATGATTGATAATGATTTCATACAAAACTGTTTAATGCAAGATGAGTTTTTTTTCAAAATAAAAAACCAGATAATGTATATACTGAATCCAACAAGATTTACAAACAGCAAAATCAAAGTTTCTCAAACAAGTACTTTGAAAAAATGATTGAAAAAATGATTGAAAAATGGCCAGACTGTGATGAGATCCTGGTTAGTTTACTCAAAGAGCAAACTCTTTTCTAAATGCCAAATATCACTTACAATGGGTAAGTTTTTTGATTGGATGAATATACTCAGAACTGTAGAAAATCATGAAGACAGCATGGAACATAACAGCGATGATGAACTGGCTAACACGAAAGTCAAATAAAAACACTGTGATCAGCAACTTGAGGAACAGTTGAGAAAAAACATATAGTATTGATTTGAAGTACTAGAAATAGTTGTAGCAGTTATAAAGGTTTTAAATGAAAGAGGTTTAGCATTTACAGGTCGTGAGGAAAAGTGGGGCTCCCCAATGGAAATTTCATGGGGGCCATTCAGCTTATTGCAGAGTTTGACCCATTTTTACATGAACATTTAGAAAAATGTAAAAGTAAATATTACTTACCTATCGAAATCTTTGTATAAAAAATTGATAGAAATCATGGGAAAACATGTGGAAGATCAAGTGGTGAATCAGATGAACAACCTAGACATCAAATACTACTCAATTATTGTTGACTAACACCTGACATAACACATGTTGACCAGCTGGTAATTGTGGTTTGATACTGTTATAATGGAAGACCCTGTGAGAGATCTTTAGCTTTTTCGCAAATAGAAAAACATTCATCCATGATCTTGTTCAACAAAATAACAATTTCTAGGGGAGCATAAGCTTTCACTTGAAAATATCCATGGTCAGTTGTACAATAATGCTTCCAACATGAAGGGCTCAGAGAAAGGGCTGCGAGTACTTCTTAAAAACATCAACAGGTATGTAGACTGTGTACCATGTGGAAGCCATTCACTCTACCTTGTTTGGTAAAAGGCAGTGTCTACTGTACCTGAAGTTGTTGACTATTTTGGCACCTTGCAGCAGCTGTATGTTTTCTTTTATGAATCTTCTCGAAGATGGGGGATTTTGAACACACAGGGCAATCTAGCCTTTTCTCTAAAGAGCTTAAGTGTAACTAGATGGTCTGCACACTGTGAAGCAGTCCAGGCAATTAGAAATGGATGTAGGGATATTTTACAAACTCTCAAACATATGTTTGATGACTCAGAAGAGATGCCTGAATGTAAGTGAGATGCAAAGAATTTATACCACAAGTTGGTAAAATTGGAATATTTTGTTTTAACAGCCGTTTAGGAAGAAGTTATAGAACGTTTTAAGAAAACAAGTAAGAAACTCCAAACCCCTGGTTCTGATGTTATTGAAATTTACCTTATGCTAACATATTTGCTTTCATTTGCTAAAGAACTACGAGAAAATTCAGCCAACAGGATTGCATACTATGAATCAGTAGCAAAAGGTTTATGTGAATATATCACCTTAAATTATTCTGATGTTTCCAACTGCATTGTTACAAAGAAATTTGCAGATAGAACACATGATAAGGCTTCTTTGAAAGGGGCTGAAAAATTTAGGATAGAAGTTCTAAATCAAGTCTATGACTGCTTGATAATCCAGTTAAGCAATAGGACAGATCTATATGAGCAGATTGTGAAAAGGTTCAAGTTTCTCTCAAAATTGATGAACAATTCAGAATTTGATGAGAACAGTATCAAACTTATAATATCGCATTACAAAGATGATATTGACCGCAAATTAATAAATGAGTGTTATCAGTTTAAAGGGTATTTACACCTCAGGAAATCCCGGAACGCAGAAGAAAACACACCATCTAAAATGCAATGCACTGAAGTTCTTCAGCTTATTTATGAGCAACAATTAATTGAAGTATCCCCTTATATTACCACTGCTCATAAGCTGTTCTTGACAATGCCTATTACGAGCTGTGAAGCAGAAAGGAGTTCCTCAAAGCTTTCCTTTGTTAAGAATAAATTTCAGTCTACCATGACTGAAGAGCACTTAAATTCCTTATGCATATTGTCTCTAGAAAATGACATTGCAAGGAAGCTGTCACATGACAAAACTGTTGCTACAAAAAACAGAAAAAAGAATATTTTGTAATTTTCATATGTGTCTTAATGATGCATCATGCATGTATATAACACTTCCCTAATTTTCAACCCCCATAACTCTAAAAGTATAAGGCATAGCCTGGAAAATATTTGTAGTGATCTGCCATGGAACAACCACATCGACAAAGATATTGGTGATTACCCACACCACGTTTCTGGTGGAAAGAGGCTCACATTCAGACTCATTTTTAAGGACTCCACATCACAACTCCACCACTTAGGCTTTCGAGGCTTCAAGCTGGAGTTCCTTGCAAGGGCACGAAAATTCTTTGACCTTGTTGGATGTTACCCAACTGTTGCTGGTTATAAAGGGGGCCCCCATAACATTTTAAGCTTCAAGGCCCCAATATTGTAGATCCGCCACTGAGTATAGGTGTTGTTTTTAGAGCCATTTTCTTTCAGACATAGTTTCTACAGGTTTTTTTAACTACTATTTTTAGCAGTGACATTAACTTTTAATTTTCGTTCTTTCCAGTGAAATTCATTTTACCAGCTACACAGAAAAAAAAAAAAAAAAAAAAAACAGGACAGCCTTACAAACAGAACACATCAGTACACACGTGTACAATTTTTTCTGGTATTTTTTCTTGTTTTTCATTTTTTTATCAGCGCTACAAAGGTTGGTGAATTTTTTTTTCCCGACATACAGTACATAAAAAAAAAACATTGTTTGCTTAAGAAATTTTTTTTCCTTTTTGTGCACACATTGCTCCACGAATATATTTTTGTCGTTTCACTAGTCAGTTTCTTTTACTTCTTGTGTGTTTCTCTCATCACTGAGGTCTTTCTGTTTTTTCTCATCGCCAATTTCCATTTGTTTTTCTGTTTTCCATGTTACAGAGTCAGTAAAAAGACCGAACAAAAATTATGTCCCTGCCAATGTTACCTCCGTTTCCAGGAGATGTTACGTTGTGGCCCACGCAGATTGAAGCCTACTTTCCGGCTCACAATATTTCTGCCCCACAACAGTTGCATCTTTTGTATTGTGGCATGCCCGCACCACTCGCCACCTCTGCTAGGGATCTAATTACAGTTCCCAGCCCAGATGCCACTTATACGTCTGTTAAGGCGGAGATTCTGTGCCGTAACACCAGATCTGCGGAGAGACGCCTCAAAGAACTAATGGCAGACGAGGTATTGGGAGACAGAACCCCGTCACAGTTTTTGCCCTGTCTGTGTGAATTAAGTGATGATCCAGCTGACGCGCCTCTTTTGCAAAAAATTTTTTTTTTCCGGTTCCTGTTGAACGTACAGGCGATTTTGGCCCTAGCTCTCGAGCACAACACCATTGATCAAATTTCCACTATGGTGGAGAAAATTTTGGAATTTTCCATACAGCCGTCATCACGTGGTGCTTGCACTTGTTCTGAGGTTTCTTAGGCAACCTCTGTTAAATCCTCTCCCTTGTAAAATGATGAGATTTCTGAAAAGCTGGACGCACACACACGGCAGATGCACATACTGTGCAGGGATATCCGACATCTTTCGCGTTCTCGTAGTTGCAGTCATTCTGCCTCTCATGCCTCTCTGTCACACTCCATTCTGTGTTGGTACCATGCAAGATTTGCAGAAAAAGCCCACAAATGTATTCAGCCTTGTAGCTTTAAGTCGTTGGGAAACGAGTCTCAGAGGAATTGAGCACGCCAACTTCCTCCTCTTCATTTCCTACTTATCGTGCATTCTTCGTAAAAGATTTGGTGTCTAAGAAACTCTTCATGGTTGATACCGGTTCTTCTTGCAGTATTTGGCCTCTTCATCTCACTGCAGACAGGCCTAAGCGTTCTGCCATTGTTTTACATGCAATCAACTCATCTTCCATTGCTACTTTTGGTCAGATTTCTTTATGCCTGCATTTCAATCTTCATCGAGATTTTCAATGGGTTTCTGTCATAGCTGACATACCACATCCTATTCTGGGAGATGATTTTTTGAACCACTTTAATCTATTGGTAGATGTCAGGTAACAGAGGCCTGTCGATGGTTCCACGTCACTCTCTACGCCGACCAAAGGTTCTACCAATGCAGTTCTTAGCCCGGAATTTTTTGTTGCCACCACTGGAGATGCTTTTCATTCTCTTTTGGTTTCCTTTCCAGAGCTAGTGGATTATACTTTTCATTCGGAAAAGCCCACGCACTCAATCTTCCATTTTATTACCACCACTGGGCCACCTATTTTTTCGCGCCCGTGGCGTCTTGCACCTGACCGTCTAAAAATGGCTAGGGCCGAGTTTGAGCACATGCTCCAACTTGGCCTGATATGCCCCTCCACCAGCCCTTGGGCATCTCCCCTTCATTTGGCATGTAAAGGGGATTCTGATTTCCACCCAGTGGGGGATTATAGGTGTCTGAATGCAGTTACGGTACCTGACCGATATCCTATAAAAAACCTTCAGGATTTTTCAGTAAATCTTCATGGCTGTATCATATTTTCTAAGGTTGACCTCATTCGCGCCTTATCATCAGATATCGGTCAATCCAGCCGATATTCCAAAAACTGCCATTACCACTCCTTTTGGTTGTTTTGAGTTTCTATATATTAATTTTGGTTTGTGGAACGCTACCAGTACGTTCCAGCATTTCACTGATGAAGTCATCCGCAGACTTCATTTTGTTTTTGCTTACATTGATGACATACTCATTGCAAGCAACACACGTAAGAATCATCTCCGGCATTTGTCTCAGCTTTTACAGTGTCTTCGCGTATTAATCCTGATAAGTGTATTTTCGGGCAATCTTCTCTTGAATTTCTGGGACATCATATTGACTCGAGTGCCATCAAACCTCTCTCGTCCAAAGTCGATGCAATTCAACACATTGCACCTCCTTCTTTGCATCAGTTGCACCATTTTCTAGGTATGGTAAATTTCTATAGATGCTTTATACCCAGATGTGTGGACAAGCTATTTCCTTTGACCCAACTACTAAAGAACACCTCTAGAAAGGACGGTCAAATCACCCTCTCAGCTGAGGCGTTATCTGCTTTTGAGTCAATCAAGAAGGAAAGAGCTTCTGTTCCTTTGCTTGCACATCCGGTTCCTGATGCTTCTCTCTCTTTAACTGTGGAGGCATCGGACACTGCGATAGCCACTGTGCTGCAGCACACAGTGGACAACCGAACTCAACCTCTGGCTTTCTTTTCTCACCAATTACAACCAGCTGAGTGGTGTTATAGCACATTTGATCGTGAGCTTTTAGCGATCTATCTGTCAGTTTGTCATTTCCAGCATCAGCTTGAAGGTCGAGATTTTGTGATCTATACTGATCACAAGCCTCTTACATTTGCCCTATCGTCTAAGACGGACAGACTCTCGCCTCGTGCTATCCATCACTTGGATTTTATTTCACAATTTACCAGTGACAATCGTCATATACCTGGGAAAGAAAACATTCCTGCTGACGCTCTTTCTCGTCTTCCTGTCTGTTCTCTTTCATCTCCTGCTGCAATCAATTTGACTGCCATTTCGCAGGCCAACCAGCTTTGGTGAAGTTAGATCTAACTTCGCCCCAGTTCTCCTGTTGCCAATTTGCCTATCTTCCGCTTCCATTGGCTGAAGGCACTATTCTTTGTGATAACTCTACTGGTTCTCCCAGGCTACTTGTGCTTGAGAATCACTAACGCTCAGTGTTTGAGGCCCTGCACTCCTTGTCGCATCCGGGCATCACTGAAGCTTATCACTGTTCGTTTTTTCTGGCCAAATATGCGTCGCACAATTACTTCTTGGACATGTACTTGTTCCAAGTGCCAGCATTCCAAGATCCAACGGCACATTCATGCTCCACTTGGACAGTTTTCTCCTTCAGAGGCCCGTTTTCACCATGTCCACATCGATCTGGTTGGACCATAGCCTGTGAGTCACGGGTTCTCTTATATCTTGACCTGTATCGATCGTTTCTCCCATTGGCCAGAAGCCATTCCAATAACAGACATTTCTGCTGAATCTGTTGCTCAAGCTTTTGTTTCTAACTGGATTTCCCACTTCGGAGTTCCGTCCAGATTAACTACTGATCACAGACGCCAGTTTGAAGCTTCTTTATTTCGTGAATTGTCACGAATTCTGGGTGTGCATCACATTTGCACGACCAGTTACCATCCAGCTTCCAACAGGATGGTCGAACAGTTTCATAGACAGCTCAAGGCCACTCTACGTACCTCTCCAGATCCGCAGTCTTGGACTGAGTTTCTGCCAATTGTGCTTCTTGACTGTCATACTGCTGTCAAGGCAGACCTGGGTTTCTCCTCTGCAGAGCTGCTGTATGGTACCATGCTAGCATTGCCTGGTACAATGTTGGTGCCAGACATTTCACGATGTTGGTGCCAGACATTTCACAGCTTCATGATCCGGCATCGTACGTCGCCACACTTCGCACCTATTTTTCTAATCTTCCGCTCATGGGTTCCTGGGACCAATCTCCACCCTCAACTGTCCCATCAGATATTGGCTCTCGATTGCATGTTTTTGTTCAGGATGACACTGTCAAGGGACACCTTGTTTCTCCTTACAAAGGACCCTTTCGTGTGCTTTCTCGCACACCCAAAGTTTTTACAATTGATATGAATGGTCGTATGGAGACTGTTTCTGTAGATCGGCTTAGAAGAGCATATTTTGAGGTGTCAACATCTTTCGATGACACTGCTGCCACGCCCACCTTTGAACCTACACATGCACCCTTGAAAATACCATCACCTACACATAAACCTTTGACAACACCATCACCTACATCACCACCTGCATCGTCACAACCTGCCTCGAGCAGACCCTATGTCATCAGGACTGGCCAAACTGTTCACTGGCCCAAGAAACTTGCAAAGACTATTTATATTTGACATTCTCTTTTGTGTTTCCTGTGACAGACAGGTGTTCTTTTGTGTACTGAACAGTTTCAATGTTTTGCTATTGAACATTTTGTAAAATATTTTGTGCATACTCATTTATATTGTAATTATTTTCTTTTGACTTGTCATATTTTGTGCCACATCTTGTGGGTGATCAGTAGCCATCTTGTTTCTGGCGCCACTGCAATCTTTCTATTTTCATGCTTCTGTACTCAAGGGGGAGCCTTGTAGTGATGCCTGGTTCTAGACGCCATTTTGGAACATTCGTCCACGCATGTGCATAGGATTAGAGCTTTCTGGAGATCTGACGGAAGCCCCTTATGCGCATGCGCAATCATCAGCAGCAGCTAGGCTTGACCACCATTCGCCCTTTTTCGGCCCTGGCTGTTGACCAGGCAGGACACAACTGAGACCAGCCCCGTGGAGCTGGAATTCTGATGGCGAGCAACATTGCGAGTCTGTGAAAATGCCTTCGTATTTTTGTGTTGTATCTAACTACCAATCCTGCTGCTTCCACACCAAGGCGTTCTGGCTACTGATGTCCAGAGATGAAATGTTTATTCAGATGAAATAAATTACCATTGTTATTTGTTCAGAGAGTAACGCTAAGAAGCTGGAGGCGATGAAGAATGGAGTTCCTGAATGCTGCTGGATGAAGTATTGAGTTTCCATGTGGCTGTTGTTGTCGTCGCTGGAACTGGTTGTGTGCTCCGTGGTCAGCGGCTAGACTTCAGAATGTCTGGAGCTGAGAAGACTGACAAACTGTGACGGTGAGAGGCTAGCTATTTATAATATACTGTCGGCTCAAACTGGGGTTCAGAAAAGACTGTCTCATGCGACCTTATCTGAAAGCTGCGATTGGTTGGGTTGCATCTTGGTGCATAATAGAACAGGAGACAAAAATGCACCAATACCAACCAATCAGAGTGGTGGACACAACAGGATCCAAAGGTGCGACCGAAGGCTAGCTGTTATCCACTATGTCCGTATTCATGTATATATAACAGACAGAGAGAGAAGTATCCCCTAAGGCGTACGCTACAATATATATGTATGTATAAAATATTTAAGCCATGATCATTAGTCAGACAAAATATATTTTGCTGCATTAGTCCAACAAGATATTCACTCTCAGACTTATCTTTGAGTACTTTGTAGTGAAACCACCTCTCTCACGGTTATTTATTTACAAATGCGAACGTAGCAGGTAACAACTCTTTCCCACCTGACTGACTTTTATTTTCGCGGCAATTGTCTCCAGTCCGTTCGTGCCAGGATGCAAACCGGCCAACCGTGGCCATCTAATAAGGTCACATGAGAGAGTGTTTTTCTGATGCTTTCTGGAGCCTCCTTGTACCTATAAATAGCCTACTTTATACGCGTCACTTTGTCGTGGCTTCAGATCTTCTAAGATCTGGTCGTAGACCACACAGCACCAACCAACCAGCCAGTTCCAGCGACGACATCAACAGCATCGTTCAACTGTTTACTACAATCCTCGTCCCCAGCGTCAACACAAGCTACCAAACAGCAACCGCAGCTTCTCAACCCTGTTTGTGTGATTTGCTCACCATGAATTAACAGCCAGAACTCAACCTGCAAAGAACATCTGTATCAAGAATCCGGCCCGGCATAGAAGCCTCAACTGCACGACTAGTGACTTAGCTCTGCCTCAACCTTAACCTCTTATATACAGACTTTCTAACTACTGTGTACCTTAACAGAACTGGTATTTCCTTATCCTGGTGGCTGGACTTCTAACGTACTTATTACAGACTCTTTCTATGCTTTGTATCTCTTGCATTCACATACATATATTTGTATACACACATTTTGTTTACATGATGGCCTGTCTTATATTGTTTTATTATGTCGCATTCACACACACACAGACATACAGTTTAATGCTCCAATAAATCTTACTGTTATACATCTTTATCGGTTGCATTTCTATCTCTTCCTTACTGGCACTCCTTCGCATTTCACATGCGAATTCTCTATGTTATAGTAATATAACATATATTATCATATTTTGTGTTGATCGTGCGACGCGTTAAAAAGGAGCCTGTTTTCCATTCGTCACCATTTCTCCTTTAGTTCGCACAGTCGTTTCTACAACTTTATACTAAGTGGCCAATATATTCTTTTCTTTTATTCTTTTACTTGTTTCAGTCATTTGACTGTGGCAATACCGGAGCACTGCCTTTTAGTTGAACAAATCAACTCTAGGATTTATTCTTTGTAAGCCTAGCACTTATGCTATCTTTTTTTTTTGCTGAACCACCAAGTTACGGGGACGTAAACACACCAACATTGGTTGTCAAGCGATGTTGTAGGGCAAACACAGACACACACACACACA
>NC_068989.1:33264092-33272910 GCF_001194135.2 Octopus bimaculoides | reverse complement strand
TATATATATATATATATATATATATATGTATGTATGTATATGTATATGTATATTTATATATATCAAAACAAACAGGGTCTAATAACAGAATAGTAATCCAGGTGATATACTTCTTAAGCTTTCTGCAGATAAAAGTATCTCAGGCTAACAAAAATGTCTTGTGATCAGTCCTGTACTTTAGATAATCCAAATTAAAGTCTGTAGGGACTGTGCGATGCGATGTGACAAGAATGGCTCCTTAGTATATCACATGGTTGATACAATAAATATATAATTTGAATAGTACACATATTTGCCAGAAGGAAAAAGGAGACACAACCGCATAGAATGATTATTGATATAATAATGTGTGTGTGTGTGTGTGTGTGTGTGTGTCATGGATACAGAAATAAATCAACAGGCCATCATGAGAAGGAAGTTTATGCATGTATGTGTGTATAGGCATGGATGCTTGTGCGTGTTGTGTATGTTTAAGGATATTGATAAGTAGACAGTGAAAGAGTCTATAAAGAGAACTAAGAAGAATGTTCATAGACACAAGTAAGATAAATAATACCAGTTCATAGTCATTTGTACGCAGTAGTTGAAATACTGTATCAAGAAGTCGCAGCCATGATACTGAGCCAGTTGTAGGTACATGTCATACATGAAGTTATGGCTGTGATGTTGCTGCCTGGGTCACTTGGTACAGGAATTCTTGCAGGTTGTATATTTGCTGTTGATTCATGGTGAAGTAATTCATGAACAGAGAAGTGTTAGAACCTGGGCGAGTTGCTTGCTGAGCTGTGTATGTAGAGAGATGATGTTGATGAGGTTAAGAAGATGATGGTGGCAACGAAGACGGAGGTTGCTGTAATGCTGTTGGACGAAGTTGGCAAGTCTCAATGTGGCTGCTGTGGTGTTGTTGCTGGAACTGGCTGTGTCTACGTGGCTTGACCATAAAAGGTCTGGAACCAAAGACATATATTGAGGGAAAAGCTGGGCTTTTATGGAAAGTAGTAGGTTTGAAAAAGGTCGTTCATGTGATGCTATCTAAAATCTCTGACTGACTATCCGTGGTCAGTTGGCACAACAGAGTAGGATACAAATTGCGCCAATACCAACCAATCAGAGTAGTGGACACAACGGAATATAAACAGCAGCCAAAGGCCAGTTGGTCCCTGCTACATTCGAATGTATATCTACAGTCTATGCTACAAGTCTATCACCAGCCAAATTTGTAAATCCATGGTTCCAATATTCAGTTTACCGTTTTTACAGAGTGATATGTAAAATAGACAGAAATAATGGATTATATACATTTATTTATTTTAGGCTTACAGCCGTCTCAGATTTGCATTTGGATGCTTTCATGATTCAATCTTATCAATTGATCAATTGATTAACTGAAAATATAGGGAACCAGAAGTCTAAAGCTATCTTTTTCTGAGCCAAAAAAAATCAGCTGTCAAAGAAAAAGAAGAAAAAGGAAAGGAAAGAATTTGGTCAATGTGGCATTTTTTTTATATAGAGCTAGGTCATCTATTTTTAGCCATCAACCTTAAGCAATTGCTGTCTCTTACCAGGGGAGAATAGTATTGACATCCAGGTCAGTGGCAGGTTGTTGGCAATGGTGCTTGGTTATTTCGTCCCTGGAAAATTCAACCCCGGTAATTTCGCCACTCAGAATTTTGCCCCAGGTAATTTCACTACCGCTGTCCAAGCCAAACATGAGAACTCTTTTGTTTGAAATTGCAAGGAATATATTCTACGCACATGAGTTGACAAATATACATAAACCACGTGTTGGTGCTCTGTTCTGCTGTTCGTACCCATAATTTTAGAAATTTTTATCCATCTATTTGGATTTTTTGCCAATATATTTTGTATTTCAATATTTTATTGATCTGTTTGAAAAATTACTTGAATGCATTTCGGACTTTTATCTTCAATGAACTGCTGTGCTATAAGTTGGTTATTTCACACAATAATTTGTAATGCGCTGTGCTATAAGTTTGTTATTTTGAACAATATTGAATTTGTAATGTGTTGTTTATCACATTAGATGCATATTGAATGCTTAAAACTATAAAATGTGTTGTTTACTTGTACTTTTTTGGTCATTGAGCTTGTGAGATGTGTCAAACTATGATGGTTTAGTACTTATGAGATATGTTTTGCAAATAAAAATGCACCAATGATATTGCACTAGTTGTCTTGACTACTTTGATGTGATGACTACTCTGTGTGTGTCATATGCCCAAAGTATAGAATATACTTACTATGATGAAATTACAGGAACAAAATCACCGGAAGTTACTAGTGGCAAATTTCTCATGGCAAATTTACTGGGGACGAAATTACCAGTGGTAAATTTTCTGGGGGTGAAATTACAAGGACAAAATTTCCAGTGGTGAAATTACCCATTCATTGGCAATTATTAATATTGTTGTAATCCAACATTGGACTGTTATAACATCCACTCCGGTATAGCAGTATAGTTAGACAAGTAAAGACACGATTATCTATGACCGACTTTGCCGACTTCTCAACAACTCAACTTCCTATGTCACAGTATTTATAATGACTAGCACATACCACTCATCATGTGGGAGAGATGTTCTGTTATTATCATTATTATTATCTGCCACATCTCCCCTTCTGATCTTTTTTTTGTCGAGGAATGTAATCTTATTTCTTTTCATTAACAATAATTTTTACATCACTCCCACCTCGCGTTTTAGAGGGGGTTTTTTCCATACAGTTACAAATTTGATATTTATTGCATTTGACATCCCCTTCCAAGAACTCCATGCATTTTCTTTTTCTTTCGCTTGTGTGTCTGGGTTCAATTATTTGTAGTGATGTTAGTACTTCAAAAGTATCATATAACCATTCCATTGGTTCTTCCATTCTCTTGGGTTTGCTCTCAGTGAGTCTTTTTTTAATTGATTTATATGTCTCTTGTACACCTATTTTCTTCTTTTTACCAAGTATAGCATTTTTCCTATGCGTTCACTGTCTTCCCAACTTCGTTTTCTATTCTTATATGGCCTGACAAATACGTTTTCACCAATTTTGAAATATCTTGCTGTATTATCCATTGCAATTTTTCTTTTCTTACCAGGTAGTAATTTGTTGAAGACTAATTTTATTTTCCTCACAAACATCAGCTCTGTTGGTGACATACCTGTTGGTGTGTTTGGATTTGGTGCCACTCAGTATACTCTTAGGAATTGTAGAGCTACGTCATCTGTGACTTCCTCTTTTGATTCTCTTGAACGTATCAACAAAGCGTTCTGCTTGTCTGTTAGATCTGGGATGGTGTGGCGCAGCAAATGTTTTACAAAACTTTTTAAACTCAATAGACACAAACTGCATTCCATTGTTAGACACTATAGTGTCTGGGATGCCAAATCTTGCAAACAGCTCATGTAGAAAGTTTGTCGTAGTTGAGGAGGTTGGCTTTTTACACTTACAAATTTCTGGCTATTTAGAGAAACTATCTACTACCACTAAATAGTATGAACCGTTTAAGGGACCAGTGAAATCAATGTGTAGTCTCAACCACGGAACATCTACTTTTGGTCAAGGTTCACTTTTCATTGTCAGTAATTTTACTGCTAGAGCACATCCTCTTCAGCCTTTCACTAAATTTTCAATTTCTCTATCCATTTTTGGCCAGTACACATAGCTACACATTAGAGCTTTCATCTTCAAAATACCAAGATGTCCAACATGGAATTCCCTCAACATTTTCTTTTGCAGTGTTTCAGATATTAGTACTCTCTGTGCATACATCAGCACACTATCATAAATTGAGTATAAGTTCATGTCTTGATTTCGTTTCATACGAATCTTGTTCCTATTTACTTTTCTTGTCCACAGTATTCTTTTCATTTCTGTTATGAATTTGTCCTTTTCTGCATTTTGTTTTATGTCTTCTAGGGTCACTGGTAATTTGCATATCACATTCCACATTACATTCTTTATTTCTCCTTCTGAACTTAATGCTGCGATTACTGTATCTTCGAATGGCTCACAGTATTTCGGTATCAGTCTGAACAAAAAATCTGCATGCCTCAATTTCTTTGACAGTAAATATTCCATTTTGAAATCATAATTCAATAATGTTGTGCCCCATTGCTCTAGTCAATGGTATTCCTTTGTGTTGGTATTCCTTTTTTAGAACTGTATATCGACTGTAGTGGACAGTGATCCATTTGTAGACAGAAACTTCTTCCATGAATAAATCTATGGAATTTATTTACCCCAAATATAATTGCTAACACTTCCTTTTCTATTTGGTTGTAGTTCCTTTCTGCTGGTAATAATGATCATAACGCATGGGCTATAATTTTATTACTCCCATTGTCATATTTGTGCAGAAGCACTACTCCTACACCATAATCATTCGCATCTGTAGCCAATATAATATCCAGCTTCAGATCAAAATGCATTAGCAATAAGTTCGTCATTAAAATGTTTTTTAATTTATTGAATGCCTTCTGGCACTTATCAGTCCAGTACCATTTTGCATTTTTCTTTGACAAATCATTTAGTGGGGCCCTTACATCGTGTATATTGGGAATACAAATTTGGTAGTAATTTACTAGTCCTAAAAATGCTTGTCGCATAGTCACATTATTTGGTGTGGACATATTTTTTATCTCAGCTGGTCTAGATGGATCTGGCCCAAATATTCAATTTTTTTCAGAAAGAACTCACATTTTTTCTCACTTAGCTTAAAGCTGTATTCTCTCATCTTTTCTAATATTCTTTTTACGTGTTCTACATGTTGCTTGTGTGATTCACTTTTTATTAGGATATTGTCTAAATAGGTGATATCAAAACCACAGTTTGCCAGCATTGTATCTATTACTTGTTGAAATATGGAAGGAGCCACTTTTACACTGGAGGGGAGCTGCTTAAATTTAAATAAGCCACGGTGTGTATTAATAGCTAATAAGTGTGAGCATTCTTCTTCTATTTGGATTTGTAAGTATGCCTTCAAGAGGTCTAATTTTGACAAGAATTTCCCTCCATTCGATTTTGCAAACACTTCCTCAGGACTCGACAATTGGTGGTTATGTAAGCTTAAGCAATCATTTAAACGCATTGAAAAATCTGCACAAACTTGTAACTTATTATTTTTCTTTTTTATGTAGACTGTAGGTGCTGCCCAATCCGAGTGGTCTGTCTTCTTGATTATTCCTAGGCTTTCAAGTCTTTCAAGTTCCTTATTTACCTGTTCTAGTGCTGCGAACAGTACATTCCATTTTGGCTTAAATACAGGTGTTGCACTTTGTTTTACAACAATTTTTGCCTTTGTTTTTATGCAGCAGCCCAGTTCATCTGAGAAAATATCTGGGAATAAATGTTTTATTTTTCATTTCAATCCCTCAACCACATTTGAACCTTTGACTGAACTGACAATATTTCCACGCAAAACACTTATGGGTGTATTTCACAATTTGAACAGTTCCATCGACTCTGTGCTGAACAAATTTACTGAATTTTTTAACACATATACTTTTGCCATTTTTATTTGGTCCTTAAATGTCACATTACACACAAATTCACCTACAAAATACAATCTTTTACCTGTAATACCATGTGCTACTTTTATAGATTTACCGATATACTTCTAAGTTTCTTCATTCACAATGGTAATATCACTTCCAGTATCTAACTGCATTTTTACTCTTATATTTTCAATTTTCATATTTATGAATTTCCTCTTTGTCACATTACCATTTTCTTTCAACATCTTGTTTACTCTTTTTTCTTTGTTCCAACGTTTTGTCATCTTGGTTTTACAGTGTGCTTTTTTGTGTCCAATTTTTCCACAACAGAAACATTCCACTTTCTTAAATGGGCAGTTTTTTCTCAGGTGTAGACCTCCACATGTAAAACATGGGTTTGTTTCCTGACTTTTGTCCTGTTTGTACTGTATTTTAGTACAAGCTTGATTTCTATTCTGCCTGTTTTGTATTTCCCGATGCATTTGTTAACATTTGGGCTGAAATATATAAAAGAATAAGTAATCTTTATGTTCAATTTTCTGTTGTGTCTTAAATTTACTATTCTTTCACACTCTTCTGACACTTGTAAGGTTACAGCTTGGTTTTGTCCCAGCTTAGTGAAAATTCTTGTTCTTACCTCTGTGTCTTTTCCTGCAGTTAGCCCCTAAGTAAATATCAGGCACTTGAACATGTCTGGCATTAACTCATCCAGTTTGAACTTTTCACATTCTCTGCTAACTACTAGCATATGTGATGTAGTCCTCCTAATTGTTCTCTTCTAGCTTCAAACATTTCCAGTGAGTATTGAACAACAAGCTTTTCTCACTAAAAATTTTACACAAGATGTCTATTGTATTTCTAAAGTTTGTCATAAGATTTTTTGGGGAGTACATAATTGCTGTAATGCTCATGTTCTCCTGCTGCCAGTTTTCTTAGGATTAGATGCATTTTCATATTGTCATCCCAATCTTTGCTCTCTTTATTGAAGATCTGTTCATAGTACACCTCGAAGGTAACTCCTTCATCTGGTTCATACCTGAATTCTGTTATTGAGTTTGCAACATAATCTGGTGAGAACATCTTTTCAGCATTTTTGGATGACTTACTATTCATTAATTGCATTATTTACTGCTGTAACAGTAATTGTTGTTGTTGTTCTTGCAGTTATTGTTGTTACTGTTGTTGTTCTTGCAGTAGTTGTTGCTGTTTTTGCATCTTGAGCAAACCGGCTAACAATTCTTCCATAATTTTATGATTTTGTATATCATGAAATCCACACAAAAACTTTTGTGAGTTTTGTAACTCCTTGTGAGTTTGTTTAATCCTCATGAGTTTGTTAATTCCTCATAAGTTTGTTAATTCCTCATGAGTTTGTTAATTCCTCATCGCCACTGTTATAATCCAACATGAGACTGTTATAACCTTCACTCTGGTATAACAGCATGGTTAGTTAAGCAAGTAAAGACACAACTATCTATGACCAACTTTGTTGACGACTTGACTTCCTACGTCACAATATTTATAACAACTAGCATATACCACTTGTCATGTGGGAGGGGTGTTCCATTATCATTATTATTATCATCCCTATAACAAATATATTTTAAGAAAATGTCAGGGAAGTATACACAAAAACAACTACAGAGGTATCAAACTGCTGGATCAGTTCATGAAAATTACAGAGAGAGTTATATATCAATTAATTAGAAATAGAATTAAACTAGATGAGATGCAGTTTTGTTTTGTTCCTGGGAGAAGTACCACAGATGCCATCTTCATAGTGAGACAGTTGCAAGAAAAGTAAGCCATTGTACTTAGCCTTTGTCAACCTGGAGAAAGCTTTCGATAGGGTTCCCCACTCTCTTATTTGGTGGTCTTTAAGGAAACTTGGAATAGAGGAGTAGCTTGTTAGAGCAGTTCAAGCCATGTACAGTGATGCTGTCAGTAAGGTGAGAGTTGGCCTTGAATATTGTGATGAATTTAACATACAAGTTGGAGTACATCAGAGATCAGTCCTTAGTCCACTCTTATTTATCATAGTTCTCCAGGCCATAACAGATGAATTCAAAACTGGATGCCCATGGGAACTACTATATGATGATGATCTTGCTCTTATTGCAGAATCTGAAGCAGAATTGGAGAAGTTCCAGGTTTGGAAGCAAAGGGCCTTAAAGTTAACTTAGCTAAGACTAAAGTGATTTTTAGTGAGAAAGGAGATAAGACTTTCATTCTGGCTGGCAAATGACCCTGTTCAATATGTAGGATAGAAGAGGGATGTAATTCCATTTGCTGCACCAAGTGTAATTTATGGACACATAAGAGATGCAGTGGAATCATGGGAAATGACAGTAGACTGAGATGTTTGGTGATATGAGGTCCTAGGGAAGACTTGTCCATGAAACTGAGTTCTAGAAGAATTGTGTCCTACCCACATGTAACAACACACTTTTCATCCACTCTACCCTAAGAAATCAAACTGTAACTCTTCTAATTGCATCTTCCTCTTCCTCCTCATACATTATGATTGTTTTCCAATCCCTTTTCTTGCCCTCACTGCCCTGCACATTGTATCACTGTTCCCCACCCCACTCCTTATTTTTCTAACCAGGTTCTACAATCATATTCTTGTTACTTGTGAGTATACCCAAGCACCTTTACATCAGCACACTTGTTTCTGGCCTCTTTCTGTACCTCTCTCTCACTCACTGGGTATCCATGTATCTCCTCTATAGCAATACATCTATTTCTGCCTCTTTATTTCTCTGTTACATTCTAACCTTTTATCATTTGATACTGGATCACCTCTTCAGATGCCTCCTCTGTTGTGGCAAGACACCTGCTTCTGTCTCTCTGTCTCTTTGTCACACTCTAACTTTCATCCTCTTACACAATTGCCCTGTCCCTCCCATAATTCCTTATCTTGTGAGTTACTTGGTTACTCTGCCAGTGCTGGTGCCATGTTAAAAGCATCCAGTTCATACTGTAATGTAGTTGGCACCTAGAAGGGCATCCAGCTGTAAAAATCTTGCCAAAACTAAGTTTATCTGAGTCCATTCTGCGGAGTGATTGGTGTTAGGAAGGGCATCCAGCTATAAAATCCCTGCCCAAAACAGACACAGTAGCGTTGGGTAGCTTTCTACTTGGCCAGCTCCTGTTATCTGTCCTACCCATGCATGCATGGAAGATGGATGTTAAATGATGATGATGATGATGATGATGATACAACTCATTTTTCTCTCTATTTCATAAATATATGTATATGTGTAATATATATATATATATATACACACACACACACACGCATATAAAGTATA
>NC_068989.1:33246365-33263685 GCF_001194135.2 Octopus bimaculoides | reverse complement strand
ATATATATATATATATATATATATATATATATATATACATACTTTATATACTTATATATATCATCATCATCTTCATCATCATTTAATATCTACCTTCCATGCTGGCATGGGTTGAATGGTTTCACAGGAACAAGCCAGGCAGGAGCCTGCACAAGATTTCTGTGTCTGTTTTGGCTGGGTTTTAACAGTTGGATGCCCTTCCTAATACCAACCATCCAGCAGAGTGGACTGTATATAGGTTCAATAAATCTCCACTCTCCTCTTTGTTATCAATAACACACACACACACACATATATATATATACTCTTTTACTTGTTTCAGTCATTTGACTGTGGCCATGCTGGAGCACCGCCTTTAGTCGAGTAAATCGACCCCAGGACTTATTCTTTGGATGCCTAGTACTTATTCTATCGGTCTCTTTTGCCGAACCGCTAAGTTACGGGGACGTAAACACACCAGCATCAGTTGTCAAGCGATGTTGGGGGGACAAACACAGACATACATATATATATATAAACATATATACGACAGGCTTCTTTCAGTTTCTGTCTACCAAATCCACTCACAAGGCTTTGGTCGGCCCGAGGCTATAGTAGAAGACACTTGCCCAAGGTGCCATGCAGTGGGAATGAACCCGGAACCATGTGGCTGGTAAGCAAGCTACTTTCCACACAGCCACTCCTGCGCCCACAATTCACTCTGCCAGAAATTTAGAAACAACATGCTGTGCTGCTTGGCATTTGTGCTGGAAGCTCCAATACGAACATGTACCGAGAGTGATAAAAATGTGATATCCAGTCAATATCATGATGTTTGGAGTGATCACCAGTGATAGTGATGTTATGTCTCCATTCATTTTCCCACACGGCTTCAGACTCAACACAGAGGCCTACATCAAGTGTCTGGAGGAGGTAGTGCTGTCGTGGGTCAAGAGGGTAGCTGCTGGAAGACCCTATGTCTGGCAACAGGACTCGGCACCATGCCACACAAGCAGGAGAACCCAGTCATGGCTGTCAGACAATTTTTGCAATCATATCGCCCTTAACATCTGGCCACATAACTTCCTACACTGAAACCCCCTTGATTATTATGTGTGGGGCACAGTTGAGTGAGAGACCAACAAAACTCCTTGTAGCACCAAAGATGAACTGAAGGTAAGGATTATGGCAGCATTCACCAACTTAAACAAGGAGACTGTCCAGAAGAGTTGCAGAAGATCCTGAAGTCATCTGGAGGCTGTGGTTGAAGCCAATGGCGATTTTATTGAATACATTTACTCTTTATTATTTCAAGATATTTTTATGTAATTTTGGTAAATATATCTGTTAAAATGAGATGTCAGTGTTATTTTCAGTTTTGTGTAATTTAGACAACAGTTTATTCACCGCACCCTGAATATATATAAAGTATATAAAGTGTGTGTGTGTGTGCGTATGTTTTTATATATATATATAAATATATATAACGGAAAAAGGGATTAATAATCCAGGTGAAATACTTAATAGACTACAGAAAGATACATGAAACTGACAAATTTGTTCTGTAATAGATGTAAAAATTCAAACAATCTGAACTCAGCAAACTGTCTTCTATCCACTCTGTAAATCTAAGATTTGGTTGTCATGTAAAATTGGCATGTTGTTACAGAGTATGTAGAGAATGTAGATAATGGATATTTATGCTCACACGTGTTTCTGATAAAATTTTGGAGAGACCTAGTTCCCTAGTGCAATAATTACATTTGTCAATTGATCCATAGTTAATCAATTGAATGAAATACAGAACAGACTTGCTCCTTCATTTTCTTCAGAGCTACAGCATACTGGCTGCAAAATAGTCATCTATTTTAGGCATGTATTTAGCCACTGCTAAATCAATCTTAGGGAAAACTTTGTTTAAATGCATTCAGTTACAATAGAATAACATATTCACTGTCACATTGGTGCTTGTGCAATTGAATTTAAATTCTAATGTTATAACTATGTTTCTACATTTAGACATAGGAATAAATTTATCTGGGAACTTAAAGATAATATTAAATATGATATTTAATGGTCAATATTGAATAGTGCTCTACTAAATGATGTGGGAAAAGTAAGGTACAACCTATGCTTCAAAGAATCATTGCTTATTCTTATATTGAACAATCATTATGTTATGATGTAATCACTTATTTAATAAAATTTTAAAATCCTTCTTTTGAAAATAGATTTATAACTAGAATCCCATCTGCCATTTCTTTGTGCAATACTGTAGTGACTCTGGCGTATTTAATAAGTTGGTATTATCAGATAGTTCGTTTAAATCCCTTTTTATTTAAAATATCTAACAATCAAATATTCTCTTTAACTTTTCTTATTTCTACATTCTTTCCTGGTCAGATATGCAGAACTTTGATGCTTACTATGATAGTTGATCCCCTTCCTTGTTGCCAGTTTGGCACTGGCCAATTACATGCTTAAAATAGATTACCTAGTTACTACTACCACCACCCTTTTGGTCAAACTTTGTGCTTGGCAGCCAGTATACTGTAGCTCTGAAGAAATTAAAGGAGTAAGCCTGTGCTCTACTTTATTGAATTGATCCATTATGGAGTGATTAATGTGATTATTGCACTTGGGAACTAGGTCTCTCCAAAATTTTATCAGACACACATGTAAGCTGACTGGAACAAAATGTATAAATATCCATTACCTGTGTACATTTTATATATATATATATGTGTGTGTGTGTGTTGATAAAGCTAGATATATGGTTCCAGTAAAATAAGGGTCGGGGAGAGTATCTAACATTAATTAATTTATCACAATCAACTGGAACTTAACTGTCAAATCCCAGGCTATATGCTGCATAAAATCTTATAAATAAAGATAAAGATAAATTAACTATCTCACCATTCCTTTTTCTTGACCCCCACTATTTTCCTCTGCTACTCTCTAAATTATACTAGGCTTTAGAAATACATTTTTCCCTAAATTCATTCTACCACAAGCATAGCAAAGGGAAGCAATGTAAGTGTTTTGGTTTCTAGTACTGATGTAAATTGTGCTAAAAAATGGTTTATCTTTTATATTGGAAATCTATATGGTCGTCTTCATCTGAGGAGAGTGGTTTCTTTCAAACTGATGTAATGTTTGCATTGGTCAATTAAATGGAGCTGCTTGAAATGGCCATAATTCATTGATACCCGGATATCCTTGTTACTTATTTGCTTTATATAATGAACACAGTATATATTTTTATGAGTTACTAATAATTTCATGCAATGAAAATGACTCAGACAGCATTTTATAACACATCTGGTGTCTACAAGCTAAAATAGGAGAAAAGATGAGAAGGTTGATGTAAAATGTGGAAGGGTGAAAATACTGGAAAATGAAAGGAAAAAGAAAAAGAACAGTATACTATATGTGTGTGTGTGTGTGTGTGTGTATGTGAATAAGTGAACACATACACACATATACACATTCAGGTTCAGTCACACTGTGTGGCACCTTGGGCAAATGCTTCCTACTATAGCCTTGGACTGACCAAAGCTTTGCAAATGGATTTGGTAAAAGGAAACTAAAAGAAGCCCTTTGTATATATACATGTGTGTGTGTGTGTGCATACATGTATGTATGTGTGGCCTTAGTGTCTGTGTTTTCCCACCACCACTGCTTGACAACCAATGCTGGTGTGTTTATGTCCCAGTAACTTAGTGGCCACAGTCTAATTGATTGAAAGAAGCAAGGGAATAAAAGAATATACAATAGGCTTCATACAATTTTTGTTTACCAAATTCATTTGCAAGGCCTTGGGCAGCGCAAGGCTCTTGTAGAAGACAATTGCCCAAGGTGTCTTGCTGTGAGATTGAACCTGAAACAACATAGTTTGGAAACAAACTTTTTAACTACACAGTCTGCACCTATTTATATACTTAATATATGTATGTATAAACATGTGTATGTGTGTAAGAGAGAGAGGGGGGAGGGAGGGAGAGAGAAAGAGAGAGAGAATTTGTGTGCATGAATGTCAGTTTCATGTCATCTTTAGCATTGTTAGAATAAAAGACAGTGAAATTGTTTTTCTCTGGCAGACAACTTTTCTGTAATTTGGTGGATGTGTGAGGACCACTTAAATGAAAAACAATCTTATTTAAAAAATTGAGAAATGGTTCACAACTTTCTTGTTGCAACAGTAACAACATCCAGCCATAGAAATTTGTCTCAATAAGCTTCATCTAACACAGGCCAACATGGAAAAATGGATGTAAAAACAATGATGATGATGATTATGAGTGTGCAGGAGATGTTTGTGAGGAGTGTATTAATAATCTGTAGGTCTACTATGTAAGATGCAGTAAGAATCTCAGATAGGCCAGGGTGGAGAAGGTATGGAGTAGCCATGCAAAAGGTAAAGGGAACCTGTTTGTCACTAAGCTAGCTGTGATATAACACATCTTGCTTTGGGCTCTCAACTCTAATGGAGTTGTAGAGACAGTCATGACAGAATTAGGGATCAGGGCCTTGTAAACAATTTGCCTGTTCATTCCTTGATACTATCTGTCCATCTTTTTCTTTGATCATCTCTTCTTCCTGCCCCCCTCCACAGTTTCTTGAATGTTTTTTTGCAAGGTCATTGGATCTTATTATATGGCCATACCATTTCAGTTTTCTTTTTTTCACTTTTTCGAGTAGATTTTGATGAGAGTCAATGAGAAGCTGGATGGTTTCGAAAATGGAAATTAAATGATGATGATGACAATGACAACGATGATGAAGATACAGAGAAAATCAGAACTTTCGCAAAAATAACCTTTTCAGGTGTGCCATGGAAAGAAGTATAGTGTATTGCTATGGATGGCAATAGTAATAAGCTTTAAAGCTTCTAGTGAACAAAACCTGATCAGAAAAGAAAGGTTGATGCTAATGAAGCTCTAAAATATGGAAATTCTGAATTCCAGAAAGTTCAAGTCTGCTGTGGAGGAAATCTATTATTTCTTGAATCTGTGTTAACCAGTTTGGCTGTCATCCAGTGCAGTGGTAGCTAATGCATCTGAAGCATATCTTCAAGAATCTAGAATGATAACAATAACATAGTTGATCATTCTAGTAGAGAATATTGTCCCAACAAACTTTTAATTATTTCAGAAAATGAAAACCATTTTAAGTGCTTCATATCCTAACCTTTTGGAAGGCTAGATCTACAATAAAGGATGTTCACATACAAATTACCTAATTGCTTATCTGAACAGCTCCCACCATGTTATAGCTTTGCTCAGACTGACCTGATCAAGGTTCCTTCATTTTCTCACAAAATACCTCAAACTTATTTTTTATGAAGTCTTCTAGAATGAACTGTGCTCATGACCCTTTTTAGAGTAATGAAGACTGGCTGGTGGAAGAGAGGAAGTTATCTTCAGCCTTGGAGAGTTGGACTGAATACTTGCAACAGAGGGCCAAGTGATATTAAACTTAGTAACAGGTTAAGTATTCACTCAAGAACAGGGCTAGTCCTTTTAACAAACTTCGATTTAGTTTCTGACAATAAAATTTCACTCACATGGGACTTATCACCAGAATCTAAAGACATACAGAAATAGACTGAATAATGGAAAGAATATATGTCCTGACTGTCACATAGTACCTATACAGTTCATCATTGAATATTGTCATCCTCAGCCTACCAGAGGCATGGTATATTCCAAACAAAAGGTTTGTTCAGTCAATGTTTATATTCTTTGATGATACCACAGCACAGAATCACACTTTCATTAGTGTGCATGTGTCAATCTGATTAACCTTGGCTGGGCTGCCTGGATGAGGGTGTCTGATGCTGAAAGATACAAAACATCTAATGACTCCAGATCAAATTACTGTTAATGCATCTAGAGCTCATCCAGGGAATGTTATCTTACACATCTGTATCCAATTTATTATTATATGTTCATAAGATGGTGAGTTGGCAGAATCATTACTGCAACATACAAAATGCTTAGTGGCATTTTTTCTGACTTTACATTCTGAGTTTAAATGTTGCTGAAAGTGATTTTGCCTTTTATCCTTTCAGGTTCAATAAAATAAGTACTATTTGAGCATGGGGATCAATGTTATTGACTTACCCAACCTCTCAAATTTGCTGGCCTTGTGCCAAAATAAGAAAAGATTATTATTATATGTTCATATCTTACATTTACTGGGCATATTTCTTCCATGTATCAGACATATAACTGATATTTAGGAAAAAGACAATCCCATAATGATTGACTTTCTAAAAACAGCATCAATTCATCCTTAAATTTTTTGGAAACTTATTAAAAACTGGTGATAAATCAAAGAACTGAGTATCAAGTTGAAATCTTTTTAACCTCTTACCTGAATCTGAAATTGTGTTGACATGGTTAAAACAGATTATTATATTGAATACTCAGTTATCTTGATGTAGTGGGGAGAATCATGCTCCTATTTTCTACTTGAATAAAGTATTAATGATTATAGGCTTACCTGTAACCTGTCGTAGAGGAATCCCCCAATATAATTCGAAGGTTACCATAGTTACATCAAATCTCAATTTATTAACATTTAAAAATCTCTGTTGAAGTAATTTTTTCTTTCGATCTTTACAGCCTAATAATCATCAGATATTTTCCCTTTAAAAAATTTCGCGAAAATTTTAATGGTTTTCATTATAAAGTATTTGTAAAAACAACAAAATATTAAAATCTCTTTAATTTTGATTTCTCCTATATAGGGTGTCAGTAGTTGTGGCTGACAAAGATCGCGTGGCACCGTTCCCAATCTTCCATGGTGATGATAATCGAGATCTCACTACATCTCGCCGACACAAACGTTAAGTAATATGGCGTTGAACGCCTGTAAGTGGTCGGGTTTACCGTCGTTACCTTAACTTTCGAGTTGTCGACATCGCTTCTCTCACACCTTCGACCCTCAGTAGAGTCTCAGGTGAGGAAATATTTTTATTGATTATATCGTATAAGTACTCTGCCATGAGGAGTAGGAAAATAGTTTCATTGTAATTGATTATTTGTAGTATAAGACATGAGGATGGGGAGGGGGTATTACAATTCAGCTTCCGCCCTGCTAAGACATTGGGGTACTGTTATCACTATGAATCCATTCTAAATACATCTGCAACAGTTATTATCCAGAACCACACCTATCTAGGGTTTTTGATGCTGGCTCTCCGACCAAGTTGCCTATACCGAAAACTTAGCACGTGATCACAAAATGAGGGTCTATTTGTCAATTCATCTTCTTTATCAGTTTTCGGAGAATATGTAAAATAACTATTTTAATCCGATGATTAAATTTAAATTTAAGTTTTTCGTAATAGATCATTTCTCTGTTTACTAGAATCGATAGTTAATTAATTCTCAGTTTACAAAGATTAATTCCATCCTAATTTTAATTGAATCTTGACTTTCCCGTTAGATTTCAGTATTATAATCAATTTCGATTATACCAGAATATAGTTGATTGATTAAAGGTGATCATTATTTTTGTGAAAGACATTACTGTCAAGCATTTCATCTTCAATTTTTCCCCTATTAAGATATGTCCTTTTGTTTAGGTAAATACAACAATATCTGTTTCAACACACGAGTTCACATAAGGTGTCTTGCAACACAAATTCATAAATCTCTTTGCTAAGTAAATATATTTTAATATAGCTTCATCTTATGTGTTTATCAACTATTTGCATTTGTTTCGTAATCTTTTTACTTATGTATTTCATGTTAAGAAGTGCTTTTATTTAGATGGTTCTTTTAAGTTCTTCACCGTTTGAGTTTTTTTTACCGATGTGAAATTGATACTCCGAATAACTATTTTAGTGATAACTACAGATTTGTTTTTTGTAATTGTTTATAGCGAACAATATTTTTTAGAGATTGTTTTAGCCTGTCTATCGCTTCACCTTAATTTAATTATGCTACCATTTCCTTAAAGGTAAAATGATAGACAGTTATCTTAATAAAAAATATCATTTCGGTGTCCATAACCAATTATTCTAACTATCCTTACAACCATCGCTTATTTATCATCTGTAATCTAGTTGTTGCTTTTCAAAAGCCGATCTTCAACACATTCTCCCAAACGCTGTCAAACTGTTTCATTCTCCATCTAATTCTGCTTCGACTCAATTCTATTTAGATTTCCCCCTTTGAAACACGTTTTTGTTTCCACTATTAAATTCCTGTCGTCCTGATTCAGCAGACCCTATGATCAAAGGCGTTCCAATCGTGATTATCTAATAATTTTTTTTTTAGTGTAGACATTATAGTCACGACTATATTATCCAATGTGTGTATGTGCTTTAAGACTGTAGGGGGATTTCGCGGCTGTTTCTAGCAGATCGAAATACCACGTTGGGGCTCCCTCAGATTATTTTGTAATAGGCCAGTTTTTGCGAAGAAGGGTACAATATGTTATTGATATTTATTTTCGTACACGTATGTTCTCCTGTAATGGCTTTAAAACATGATAATTTAGAATTTAAATGAAGAAAATTCTTGTTGAATATGAATATTTGGGAAAAGAACGTCTATGAATATAATATGTGTGTAATATTTAACTGACAACACAAAACATTATCATTTTAGGAAAATATGTTTAACTTATTACGATAAAGTTTTTAATTTCTATGATTTATTTATTATTTAGGGAGTAGATTTTCGATATAAAATTCTTCGGCGGAGTTTTAGAACAGATGTCAGCTATTCCAGTAAGAAAGGTGAGAGAAAAACTGTCATGGATTTTTCACTTAGATATATGTTGATTATGCTCAGTACGCCGGTTTGAACAAATATTACTTGTAAGCTAGTCAGAGTTGACCGGATTGAGTGATAAAGCTCCGAAACTCTCCAAGCTGAGGTACCAAGTGTTTCAAATTGTTTTCTGGACTCATATTCTGGTTTGGTTTCTTTTTTGTTTACTGTATTTATTTCTGATGGGTCACTAGTAGTATTTTGCTTTACATTCAGCCAAAATCCAGCTTTAAAATGTTTTTGTTACCTAGCGTTATGTTTTTAAATTGTTAGACTGATAGTTTCACTTTTAATGCCCTCCTAAACTGAGAAATGTAAGATTTTGTATGACTAATGTTCTTGATGCTTGCAGGAAAGAATTTAGAAGGATGTATTTTTTGAGAAGGAAGGCTTAAATAAAATATGTATTTCTAATAGCGTGTATGAAATGTGGTACAATGAGATAGATGGAACAGTATTAGAAGCAGAAGCGATGACAAAGTTCATCTCAGTTGTGTTTTGCTGTAGCCATTTTCTCAGTTATTGCACTGTTTTTCAGATAATTTTCTTCATTGTTCAAATCAAAATACAAAAAAGTATGATTGTAAGAAAAAATACCTTGAATAATTCTTTTATAAGGCCATTTTTCTGTTGAAGGCCAGCAGAACATTCTTTAGAATTTTTCATTCTCACAGGTCATACTCCATCAAATTTATTTTCTGCAATTGTTTCACTACTCTCAGCATCTTAACATCTGTTTTCTCATGTTAACATTAGTTGGACAAGTCTGCAATGTAGCATGTCATCATTTACTCAGTCATGCCTTATTTCATTAAAGGGCACAAATTTCACCTTATCATTTCTTCCCATATTTTTCTTGGACTTTTTCACTACAGTTGTGCTTCACCATCAACTGATAACAATTTTTCAGCTAGTGTGTGTCATCCAACTACATTACATATTCACAGCTGTCTTTCCTGCACACTGATCAATGTTTTTGATATCCTAGCTTCTTCCTCAACTCATTTGTACTCAATCTTTATGGTAGATTATCATCATCATCATCGTTTAACGTCCGTTTTTCATACTAGCATGGGTTGGACGGTTCGACCGGGGTCTGGGAAGCCAGGAGGCTGCACCAGGATCCAGTCTGATCTGGCAGTGTTTCTACAGCTGGATGCCCTTCCTAACGCCAACCACTCCGTGAGTATAGTGGATGCTTTTTACGTGCCACCGGCACGGGTATCACAACTACAATTTCCATTTGATTTTTATTTTGATGTTGATGTACTTGACTCAGTAGGTCTCCTCAAGCACAGCAGGTCACCCTATGATCCAAGGTAAGCACAGCAGGTCGTTCTATGATCCAAGGTACTTTTGAATGGGCTGAGGCTGGTTATGCGAAACTGGTGTAGGATACAGCCATGAACTCACTTTATTTGTCCGGTCTTCGCAGTGACAGTGTATCTTCAGAGGTCTCGGTCTTTCGTCATTGCCTCTATGAGGCCCAACGTTCAAAGGTCATGCTTGACCACCTCATCCCATGTCTTCCTGGGTCTACCTCTACCCCAGATTCCTTCAACTGTTTGGGTGTGGCTTATTTCTACATCATTTCTCTCCAGTTGCTGTATATCTTCCTCTCTTGCTACCAAGAGGAAAAACTCATTAGTACCTGAAGAAATAACAAAGCTTTAACTATCCTTTCTATTGTTCTTGTTTTCATAATCTCACCAAGTCCATCTCCAGCTCTAATTGCATCATAGGTAATTTACTTTCATTTCAAGGCTGGCTCTCCTAGTAATCACTCTTGTGCTGAAGGTCTGCTTTTGTGTCAGTCTTTCATATGCAAACCTTGAGGGTATGCTAGAATCAATAATGTGTCAGATCTGAGAGTCCGCAATAGGCCAATTTAATATCAAACTGATGACATATGAATGAAACTCCAGTAGACATCCTTTCAAGTTTCAAGCTTTTCCAACAATTTTTAAACAGATTCTATAATGTGAGCTAAGTTATTGCCTACATAGAAGCTCCCTAGTATTTCTAGCTTGAAGTACTATGTGATGTCAAGGATTATAAAAAAAAAACAAAAAACAATCCATATGAACCTGTTCGTAAAATTACTGGATTCATTATCAATTCTGACTGAATGCTGAATTTTCTCACTGGCTGTTCATCCACAGATTACCTTCTTTGTATCTGTTGCATTGTAGAACAGTGGACTGTTCTTCATGTTAGCAGATGCTAGGTATCATTGCTTGTAATGGATGAACTTTTCACTTTAAGTGTTTCTCACCAGAAACACCTTAAAATGTATTTCCATGTCCAGGTACGAACCTGAAATATATCTGATCAAATCTAACTCAATCTTGCATTAACTTTGCACCGATTCTTTGAACTGTTAACTTAAGAATTCTTTAATGTTACTGCAATTAGTGCATCTTTGTATTTGTAACAGTAGATACCAATTATTGGAGATACCTTTCTTCATAAACTTGATTAAATAAGTAAGTATCTTGTTTAATAGGAATTCTATCTAAAGCCTTTAACATTTCAGCAAATATTCTGCAGTTTTGCTAAAATCACCCATCTTTACTTTTTGAGTAGCTTCTACCTACTACTGGAACTCATGCAAGACAACCATTTATGAAGCATTAAATGGCTTTATGCATTACATAGTTTTGAAGCCTTCAAAATTGCACTTTATTCTTGTCATTTGCCAAAAGGATCTCTTCTAACTCCCCCTGTCTACCACTCTTCAAAATTATTGCTCTGTAGGTAGTATTCTTGCAAAGACAACTCCTATGTTTACTACCCACTGCATATACAACTTTACATTGCACACATATAAGTACAACTCTATCAAAATTTTACTTCTTCATTCTGCAACTTTCTTCATCAAGTACACATGTATACTAAGTACAGAAACACTCTGATCACTGCAAACCAACAAGGCCATGACAAAATCCCTTCCATTATACTCAAACAGTGCACCTCAGAGAGCACTTCGATATTTGCCTAAGTTTTCAAGTTTTTTCTTTCTACAACAATCTGTCTTTAAATCTATAAATATCCAATCAGTGTGTCCCATTCTCTCGAAGGTTAATCTTTCTGACCTTACCAACCACTGTCCTAAGAGCAAATGATATTTAATGGGTTTGGGATATTCTTAACTGAATAATCTAAGTGTTTTTGCTGTAGGGTTTTTTTTGTGGAGTAGGCCCTAGTACATTTGGTGTCTCACCAGCCATTCAGTTATTGTATAGCTGTGTCTATGCAAACATTCTGTCATGTAGGAGCTCAAAATACTGTAGTATTACCAGCAGATTGTAATAGCATAGAATAAATAGAAAACTCAATATGTTTGTTGAGTGCATATATATATTATTACAGTACAAAGGTTCGAAGTATTAAGATGGTTGTCAGTTTTACTACTGTTGTGTAATGAATAAAAAACCTTTGATGTTATCTAATCTAATGAAGGTACAGTTGTAAACATTCTCAAATTTAGTAACCATAACATTGGTATAAACTGGGATGATGGTCTAGCTGTAACTACCCATGTCAATATCTGTATCTGAGATAGGTTTAGAAAAAAGAACTGATTAGTACCTTTCACAGGCTAACTTTCTGGATATTACCCTTGATTTATTTACACAGACAAACCCTATAGCAAACTTCTAAAACATTCAAATATAACTCTTAGTTAAAAACATTCAAATAAAAACCTCCAATGTCAAAAGTTCTTTGATTGAACTGAACCTTACAATAATGCTTTAGCAAATAGTGGATTCATCAATACACAGATTAGTTACACACCTAACTTATCAACCTCATTGACCCAAGAATATACATCAGAATATATGTTCATCTCACACCCTTCTCTCTAAATGTAAAGACTAACATGAATAAGAATTTTTGAAGTTGATAGATAAGTATTTTCCCAGTCAGCATAGTTACAGGACTATGTTTAAAGTACAAATTACATGAAAGTGACCTACAAGTTTTGATAGTTTTTCAGGAGAAACATTTATTGATTTTAAGGCGGTGCTCCAACATTGCAGGAGTGAAATGACTGAAACAAATAAAAGAATAAAACTCTAATCTCCTTCAAAATAGGATCCGCTGATTTCAATACACTTGTAGTGCTCCAACCTCTTTGTGAAGGCCCCATGAAAGTTCTCCAAAGTGAGGGTGTCCAGAACCCTTGTAATAGCCTCCTTCATCATCTTCAGCTTGGGGATCAACCAAAAGTCGCAGGGAGCAAGGTCTGAACTGTAGGAAGGGTGAGGGACAGTTCTGATGCCCATCTCTGTCAAGTAGTTGGTTACCGAGATGGAATTGTGGAGTAGCACATTGTCCCAGTGTAGGTGCTATTGACCTGAGTGGAAGACCTCTGACCTTTTGCGATGAAATCTCTTCTTCAACTCCTTCAAAACTTCCACAAAGTACTCTTTGTTAACCATATGGCCAGACGAAACTCAGTGGATGTAGATAATGCCCTTGCTTTCGTAAGAAAGGATCATCATGAGCTGCTCAGTGGACTTTCTTTGTCTGGTTTCTTGTGCCAGCATAAAGCAGATGCTCAGCTCATACAAGTTAAATCTATAAGCAGTCTGGAGTGTTTCATAAGTTTCTGTAGTGTTTTGCCAAATTTAACACAGAACTCTATTGCATAGCAAGCTTCCAAATTATCTTCACATCCTGACTGCATTCTGCAAACTAGTCAGCTGTGACAAGCAGTGATTAGTAGGGTGTGTTTAAAGTATTGTTACAGCTGTCTCCTTCAATCTAGAATAATAAAAATTGGTAGGTCAGCTTATTAGATGTACTGTAATGACATACGAAACTTACAATAATCTACAACAGTTATAACTGCTACTCCTAAACTAAAAGACATCTCAAAACTTATGGAATGCACCTCGTATAGTAGTACTCTCGACAGTAAAAGCATAATAACAATCTACACTCACAGTTAAAGAACAAAGTAAAAGAATCATGCCTACACACTGAAACCAAGAACTATATTTTAATATTTGATGGAAGTCAAATACAACATCAAGGACACTTCTTCGTACTATAACATCTCACAGTACTAAAAACTCCTTTTTCTCCTGTGTAACAGTAGAAAAAGTTACCCCATTTGTCTGTACATGTAACGGTATATAAGAGCAAATAACCTCAATAAATCCAATGATTGTCTCCCTTACATCATAGAATTGAAACGTTTACAGATTACAAGAGAAACAACTAATTGATAAACGAATTATCCTTGTTTCTTTATGAAAACTGCTTGACACACAGAGCAGAACTGAAACTAGTTCAATTCTTACTTGGACAAACCACTGTTGCTGAATATTGGATATATATCACGTGATGAAACATGATTTGAACCTTGTATTGTAACAATACATACATACATGGGCAACCCTTAGGAAGGTGCTCCTGAAATTGACCTGAGTAGACAATCATGAAAGAAAGCAGAGAGGGAGGAAGAAATAGATAGATAGATAGAGAGGGGTGGGGTTGCAAAGAAGAGAACTACTTTCCTGGCTAACCTCAATATGTTTACAAAACTGCTCATTCAGAAGAGGTCTGGATGCTTCACATGTTCCAAAGACATCATCAATGAACATATTATGAGTAATTAGAGTATCATCAGAAAATGCCAACCATTGGGTTGATCCATGCAATGTGCTGATAACATTATGCAAGCCAATGTCAGAATTCAATTTGAAGGAATTTTGCTTGAGGGAAGTGACAAAAATAGTAAGACCTAGCCCAGCACCAGGTTTAGATGGTGTATCTTATAAAGTCTAAAAGAACTGCTCAAAGCTACCCCATTGGTTTTGAGGGCCCTGAATTTGATTGAGAAGAGAAGGAAGAGTGTCTAGCCATAGAGGTATGCTGAGGGAATATATATATATATATATATATATATATATATATATATGTATATATATCCAAGAGGAGAGAGAGCCCAGAAAAATCAACCAGTTTTGTGTCTTTCCCTTGCTTGGCATGGAGAGCAATATTTTTTTTGGTATTGGTATTCATCTTTCTACTAAGTAAGGATTACATTGACATGTTAGTATAGAAAGAAGGTATACCAGGAGTTCTTTGTTGCTTTAAACCCACAAATGTAGTAGCCCTACTTATGAAGAAGGCAACAAAGAAAAGAGGGGACCTGACTGTACTATGGCTAGATCTGACAAATACCTATGGTTCATACAAACTGGAGGAAAATGCACTGGACATAAACAGCAGTAGACAAAAAAATATTTATCATTGACTAGTTCAGTTTGAGGGTTTCCTTTTGCTAGCTGACATCTGACTGGCACCAGTTGGAAGTGGGGATTATCACTGGGGGTACCATTGTGGGGTCCCTCTGCATTGGCAGAGACAGCAAAGAAGGAGTGCTGGTTCCATTAGCAAATAGAGCAACCATCCAGTAGAGCCTTCATAAATGGCCTCACAATGACAACAACTGCATATGAAGCCAGATCCTCCAGGAATTAGAGAAGCTTGTGGTGTGGATGCAAATGAGTTTCAAGTCCTAAGGAAAATTACTAAATTCCAGTGGGAGAAAATTAGATGATGTTTGTTGAAGAAAAATCAATGAAAAGTCTCAGGAAGGTTTTCAATAGCAGTCTGAAGGACACATACTCCAACAAAGTAACCAGAGCTGACCTAGTGAGCTAGTTGAGAGCTGTAGACAAGTCTAAATTCTCAGGAAGATTCAAGATCTGAATCTATCA
Source organism: Octopus bimaculoides (assembly GCF_001194135.2). Taxonomy (NCBI): domain Eukaryota; kingdom Metazoa; phylum Mollusca; class Cephalopoda; order Octopoda; family Octopodidae; genus Octopus; species Octopus bimaculoides. The sequence goes on along the minus strand of NC_068989.1, from coordinate 33,248,180 downwards.
ACAAAGGATCCTCCCTAGAATCCTCTGGTTTCTGCTTATTTATGAAGTCCCCATCACTGTAGTGTGGAGCCATTTTGAGCTACCATCTTTGTAGATGACTGAGTTTGCTATATAGCTTTAGCAATATTGGCTGTACAGGAGCAGTAACAAGCTTAGGGTGACACAAGCACTGGGACACCTATAGGACACCAGTTCAGAGGATACCAAAGTTTCTGGTACAGAGGGCATGGAGGAAGTGTAAGGCAACTGAAGTTTTTCTGCAGACAGTAGAGCAATGGAAACAAGGCTCTTCTTGGGAGTTTCACTAAGGGCTGGGCTGAACTCAGGAGGAGTGCAACAGGTTCCACATATGATACAGCTAGTTAGAAGGAAAGGCAGAAGCTGGTGCAAGTGTCTAAGCAAAGAGCAGTGACAATGCATAAGCTGGGTCTCTGGATGAAATGGGAGCAGGTGATAGAACAGAATGTCATCCAACAAAACATCTGGAAATAGAATTCAAAAGGATAAAGTTTTTGATTCAGGGTTTTATATCTTCTCTAGCATATCCAACCTATTTATATAGGTTGGATTTGTTGGAGAAGATATAGAACTATGCCCTACATAGATAGGGCATAGTACAAAGTTTTGCATGACACATTCTAAGGCAGGATCCCTTGAATAAATGCAGGGCAGCTGCTTCAAGGTATTGTGTGAGGAACACTATCCTTGGAGACATCCAGAATCTCAATACCATCACTGAGACAATCAGCAAAAGGATCAGTAACAGAAGAAATATTTATACTACAGTCAGGGAGATAGTCTTTACTAAAGAAGAAGGGCGATCAAAGTAAAGATCCAAGAAGATATCTGTTAATTTGCTTTCTACTGTGGGTTACTTGCTGATAAGACTAGACCTTGAGAAACAATTGAAATTCCCTTCACATATTACCTAGCTCTTCCTGAGACCAGATATTGTCTTGATTTCTGGGGAGCCTAGGCGGAGTGATGGAAGAAATGCAAGAGAGGAAAAGAGTGAAGTACCAGAGGTTGGGGATGGACTGTTTCAGGAATTGGTGGAAGAAAATATTTGCTAGTGAAGGTGGGTTGTCAAGAATTCACAGACAGTCTACTAAGTAAGGCAAATGAAATCCTACATGAGTAAAAGAGTCATCAGGAATAATATAATGGATGCAGAGTAAGCTTCTTGATGGCTCTAGCTAAAAAGATGTGAGATGGTGTGTGTTGTAAGATCTGAAACACGTAGTGACTTCAGAGTGTAACATTGGTAACATTTCTAAGAATTGTACCACTCGCTCGCTCGTTCTCTCTCTCGATATATATATATATATATCATCATCATCATCATCATTTAATGACTACTTTCTATGCTGGCATGGGTCGGATGGTTTGACTGACGTCTGGCAAGTCAGTGGGCTGCACTGGGCTCCAATCTCATCTGGCAATGTTTCTACAGCTGGATGCCCTTCTTAATGTCAGCCACTCCGAGAGTGTAGTGGGTACTTTTTATGTGCCACCAGTACAGGGGCCAATCTGGGGGCACTGGCATCAACCATGTTCAGATGGTACTTTTTACGTGGCACTGACATGGGAGACAATCAGGGGCACTGGCATTGAGCACATTCGGATGATAAGTTTTACATGTCTCCAGCAAGGGAGCCAGACACGGAACACTGGCATTGACCATGTACAGATGGTGCATTTCACGTACCACCGGCATGGAAGCCATTCAAGCGGCACTGGCCATGGCTACGATTTTGATTTTACTTAACTCAACAGTTCTTCTCAAGCATATCATATTGCCTGATGCTTTTATAT
>NC_068989.1:33243024-33243534 GCF_001194135.2 Octopus bimaculoides | reverse complement strand
AACATCGCTTGACGACCGATGCTGGTGTGTTTACGTCCCTGTAACTTAGCAGTTCGAAAAAAGAGACCAATAGAATAAGTACCAGGCTTACAAAGAATAAGTCCTGGGGTGGATATGCTTGACTAAAGGCGGTGCTCCAGCATGGCCACAGTCAAATGACTGAAACAAGTAAAAGAGTAAAAGAGAGTATTATATATATTATACATTTATATATATATATATATATCTAATTTTATCATTCAAATTTTACACATGCCTTACTTAGGGTCCCTGTTGTGTTTTAGTCAAAAAAATTTTTTAACTTCTTGCATAGTTCAAGCCCACAGCAACATAATATCTGCTTCACTATTTAAGTATTAAGTGTCAAATGTGAAACAAAATTACTCATGTCAAATACTTTCACTTTAAAAATGAAACTTTTTCACTATTTCAGTATCGAAACTGAAACAATCACATTTCGATACTGTAATGACAGATACTTTCACATTAATGGTTTCATTTTCATACTGA
>NC_068989.1:33239390-33242924 GCF_001194135.2 Octopus bimaculoides | reverse complement strand
ATGTATATGTATACATGTGTAGATGTATATATATATAGATGTACATGTAAGATGTACACATACAGATATCTATACATATATACACCCACAAACACACATTACTCATTTGTTTTTTTATCCAAAACTACGTCAAAAGTACTGAATGGATCTTTATGAAATTTGGAAATCATATTCTATGCATAATGGCCATAACCCTCATGAAAATTCATATATTTTTGATGTTGATGAAATTTTAACCATACATATTACACACAAATAAAGTAATATTTCTAAAATTTCTTCTTAGAAGTTACAAAGACCCCTTCATGGGGACTTCACACCCACAATTTAGTCATTTTTCCTAAGCAAAGATGAATACAGTTGTGCTATTGGAACCTATACAGTCACCCGAACATAACAGATGAGCATTATTTGTAATTCAACGGTACAACAGTGTAAGACTATCCTTTCAGATATACTTACATTGTGATTTCTGCTATGTGGTGCATAAATTGTGAAATTCAAACAATACATATTAGACCCAAGTTAAAAACATTCCCAACAATTCAACTTCTTTGGTTGACATTAACACACCCAACCCCAATTGGGGCCTTAAATCCCACATTTTTCAGCTCCAAGAGATCCATTTTTCAGGAGCAAAATCCTTTTTACAGGGTCCATAACACTAGAATTTTCGAATATGCGCATAAATATCACATATATAAAGATGAGAATGTGTGTCTGTGTGAATCCCTAAAATTCCGGAACTACACAACCAATTTCATTCCAAATTAACACATGCCTTACTTAGGGTCCATGTAGTGTCTTAGGCCAAAACAATTTTTAACTTCTTGCATAGTTTGAGCCCACAGCAATATCATATCTCCTCCACTATTTCACTATTACGTGTCAAAAGTGAAACAATAACATCACTTTATTGTAATGTCAGATACTTTCACTTTAACACTGAAACTATTCCGCTATTTCAGTATTACATGTCAAAAGTAAAACAATAAGATGTTGCTACTGTAATTTCAAATACTTTCACTTTATCATCATCATCATCATCGTTTAACGTCCGCTTTCCATGCTAGCATGGGTTGGACGATTTGACTGAGGACTGGTGAAACCGGATGGCAACACCAGGCTCCAGTCTGATTTGGCAGAGTTTCTACAGCTGGATGCCCTTCCTAACGCCAACTTTAATACTTTCAATTTCATACTGAAACTATTAAAGTGAAACTATACTCTCACATATATACAAGCATACTATAAGACCCAAGTTAAAAACATTCCCAACAATTCAACTATGGTGCTGCTACACCAGTCATTGGGTATGACTCCTTCGTGTATCACCTAGCTAACTCTACGGGTGACTAGGCTATAGCCAACACCGCCAGGTATTATGAGCATCTCTGCGGTGATTCCTGATGGGCTGAGGGTTTTCCCTGTCTTCATACTCTGCTTTATCTACCAAGGTACTATCAATTTGGATAGCTGGTCTCTCTGTTGCGTCGACATTCGGCAGACTCTCTTTCTCCCATTCATTATCTTTATTGAGCAACCTTTCATAGTGGCATCTCCAGACCTCTCTCTTTGCAGCCTCATTTAGTGCAAATGAACCATTATCCATGTGGACACATTTCTTTCCTACGACATCACGAAATATGCAGTGCATTAGAAGACACGGCAAGGCAAGTGAGACCATAAGCCCTATGCCAGGGGTGTAACCAGCCCACTTATGCGTACCTTTCTTTAATTGGACACTAAACTCTGCTTGTGAAGACCTGTTGAGGCAAGAGAAATCGAAATCGAATCAAATTCAATGACTGGCTGTGGAGCGCTAAGAGCACCATCTGAGCATGATTGTTGCTAGAGCATCTGACTTGCTTCCGTACCGGTGGCATGTAAAAAGCACCACTTGAGCGTGATCGTTACCAGTGTCGCCTTACTGGCATGTGAAAAAACATTCGAGCTAGGTCATTGGCAGTGCTGATGGACTGGCTCCTGTGCACGTGGCATGTAAAAAACACTATTTGAGCGTGGTCATTGCCAGTACTGTCTGATTGGCCCTCGTGCCAGTAGCACGTAAAATCACCCACTACACTTATGGAGTGGTTGGCGTTAGGAAGGGCATCCAACTGTAGAAACTCTTCCAGATCAGATTGGAGCCTGGTGCAGCCATCTGGTTCGCCAGTCTTCAGTCAAATCGTCCAACCCATGCTAGCATGGAAAGCGGACTTTAAACGATGATGATGATATATATATATATATATATATGTATATGTATATATATATGTATATGTATATATATATGTATATGTATATGTATATATATATATGTATATATATATGTATATATATATATATATATATATATATATATATATATATATATATATATATATATATATATAAAGCTGAAGATGTGTGTCTATGTGAAGCCTTTTTAAAATTTTATAGAAATTCACATTTTCCACTTTTTCGTAAAAATCTTTACAGAATGGAATTTTTTCGATGTGAACTTTCCAGTGCAGTAATTAGATTTTTTTTTATTCCGTTTACTTTGTGTGATTTAAGGGAGATTTAGCTGTTGTTTCTAGCAACTTTTATATTTCTTCCCTTCTACCTGTATACATCGATCACGTGCTCAACACATAATATAGAGAGTAAGAGTAAAAGAGTGAGAGAGAAAGTGATACATACAAAGTCATAGATTAAACTTTCATCTGAGTATTTTTTACCTATTTTTCATGACATAGAAACGTAAAAACACACAACCTCACATACGTGATCTGTGACAACAACATACACATAAACACATACACACATCAACATTATAGACATAAAATTTAGTTTCTGTGTGTTTCTTATATAAACACGCGCACACATTGCTATTTTATAACTGTCTTCCATTCTCCCTTCCTCTCTTTCTCTCTCTTCATTGCTCCCGTTCTCTATTCCTTTCTCCCCCTCTCTCCCCCTCTTCCTCTCTCGCTCTTCTCTCTTGCTCTCTCAAATGCATACATGTGCACATACACACAATCATTGGCTACAATATAACTCATGTTTGTTAATGTTTGGTAAATATAATACGATTTTCACTAGGGTGTTAGGGTTAGGGTCTTAGGGTCAGGGTTAGGGTTTTAGGGTTACGGTTAGGCTTAGGGTTTAGAGTTAGTGTTACGGTTAGGATTAGAGTTAGTGTTATGGTTTTAGGGTCAGGGTTAGGGTTTTAGGGTTCAGGTTTGGGGATAGTGTTAGGGTTACTGTTAGGGCTAGGATTAGGGTTAGGTTTAGGGTTTTAAGGTTAGGGTTGGGTAATCGTGCGGGTGTTAATCTGAAAAATTACAGAAATGTGAAAACTACCGACCCTGCCATCTATTATAACTTTTGTTGTTCTGTTTAATATATACATAGATTATGCTTCCAAAGGAGAGAGTTTGCTGGGGAAAGAAAGCAACCGGTTTAAAATGACAGCAACAGACTGCAGCAATTCACCACATTCCAGAAGCTACTTTGAACATAATGCAAAATGGTTCATCAACATCTTCT
>NC_068989.1:33237824-33239013 GCF_001194135.2 Octopus bimaculoides | reverse complement strand
TGAATTATGAACATATTTACATCATAAGGGTTTTTTCGTTGTAAGGCTTTCTTTTTTAGTTGATTTTCACCTAGCAAGACTTATCGTAGATAGCGAAATAAGTCACACCCGGACAAGGTCGGGTTATACTGCTAATTATATATATAAAGCTGAAGTTGTGTATCTGTGTGAAGTCTTTTTAAAAGTTTATAGAAATCCACATTTTCCACTTTTTCGTAAAAATTTTTACATCAATGGAATTTTCTCGATGTGAACTTTCCAGTGCAGTAATTAGAGTTTTTAAATTCCGTTTACTTTGTGTGATTTAAGGGAGATTTGGCTTTTGTTTCTAGCAACTTTTATATTTCTTCCATTCTATCTGTATCGGCGTTATTACACATCGATCACGCGCACAACATAAAATATAGAGAGTAAGAGTAAAAGAGGGAGAGAGAGAAAGAGAAAGTGATACAAAGTCATAGATTAATTTGGTTTAAGTCTATTCTTTCTTTCTATCTACCTTTTCACTCTTACTTCGTTCTTCCTCTCTCCCATTTAATAGCTTTCTTCTATCCCCCTACCTCTAACATATTTTTCATAACATAGAAATGTAAAAACACACACAACCACACATACGTGATCTGTGACAACAACATACACATAAATACTTACACACATCAGCATTATAGATATGTTTTAGTTTGTGTGTTTTTCTTAAATAAACACGCGCATGCATTGCTATTTTATAACTGTCTTCTGTTCTCTCTTCCTCTCTTTCTCTCTCTTCATTGCTCCAATTCTCTATTCCTTTCGCCCCTCTCTCTTTCTTCCTCTCTCCATCTTCTTTCTCGCTCTCTCAAACGCACACACGCACACCTACATACAAGCATTCACTACAATATAACTAGATCTTACCTTACTACATGTTTGTCAATGTTTTGTAAATATACAAACAACGGAGCTTATGTAGACAGGACAACACATTGCAAATCAGTGAACTTCATTAGAAATGTGAAAACTACCCAACCTGCCATTTGTTATAATTTTTTGTTGTTCTGTTTAATATATACATAGATTATGCCTCCAAAGAAGAGAGTTTGCTGGGGAAAGAAAGCAACCAGTTTAAAAAGACAGCAACAGACTACAGCAATTCACCACATTCCAGAAGCTATTTTGAACATAATGCAAAATGGTGCATCAACATCTACTG
>NC_068989.1:33236270-33237137 GCF_001194135.2 Octopus bimaculoides | reverse complement strand
ACTCCCAAGAAAGCTGAAGGAGGGTCAAATATGCCCTCTTCATAAAGGAGGTAGCAGAGCGGAGGCCAAGAACTACAGACCTATCTCTCTGACCTTGCACATCAGCAAGGTCATGGAACGAATAGTCAGAAGAAAACTAATCCCCTTCCTTGAAGAAAATGACTTGCTGCCTGACACCCAATTGGGAGAATGGCTTCATGACTTTCTGAAGGATAGAAGTCAGGTGGTAGTATCCAATGGAGCCACCTCCAATGACACGCAAATAGTGAGCGGTGTTCCACAAGGCACTGTTTTGGGACCACTACTGTTCATAATGGCCTTCTCAGACATGCCCTCAGCCACACAGAGATCCACGATCACAAGTTATGCAGATAATACAAAAGTCTCACAGGTAATACAGAACCCTGAAGACACTATGCACCTGCAATGTGAGCTGGATGAAATATAATACAAGTGGGCTGAAAAGAATAGCATCCATTTTATTGCTGAAAAGTTTCAAGCCTTGTGCTATCAGCATGCAAAACTAAATGCAGAACCCATTAAATACAATGGATCTGGAGGGATTTCAATCCCAGAGGCACAGTCAGTGCGAGACCTGGGCATTTACATGAGTAATAATGCATCCTTTCATGTGCATGTTGCTAAATTGGCAATGAAATGCAGGCGACTGACTGGATGGATTCTTAGAACTTTTAAAACAAGAGATCAGGAAACCATGATGGTCCTCTGGAGGACACTTGTCCTAAGCCACTTTGACTATTGCTCTCAGCTATGGTCACCAACCAGTGTCAAATTAATCTCAGAACTTCAGGCAATCCAACGAAGCTACACGAAGAAGATAGCCTCTATGCAGCATATAAGCTATTG
>NC_068989.1:33233121-33235629 GCF_001194135.2 Octopus bimaculoides | reverse complement strand
TATATATATATGTGTGTGTGTGTGTGTTTATATATATATATATATATATATATATATATATATAATATATGTATATAAACCTATATATATATATGATGATTGATATTTCTCATACCACAAACACTCAACCAATTTGAAGTATATTAGCTCATACAGTAATCACTGTAAGGCTATTACAAAGAATTTAGTTAGGACTTTCTAGATTATTTTAGACTTTCTAGATTATCTTACACTTTGTAGATTATCTGGTAATACTGACATCTTAAACGATGAAGCTGAATTTCATAACTCTGCCTTACTGAAAGCAGGCTATTAAGAAAAAATTACCTTTTATTAACCCATTGACATTGATTCTACCTCTGTTAATCAGGACATTGAATCAAGTCATAATGATATTAACAATATTAATCGTAGCTCGAATAACAACATTAGTTCGAGTAATGTAATTCTGTAGCCTAAGGGATATAACCTTTATTTAAGCCCCTTCTTTTGTTATAAAGGTACATCAAGGACTTTTAAGGATAATTACCCTAATCACAAGGTATGTCTTAGGAAAACTGTTTGGTTGATAATTCCATATGGTAAGCAGATCAAATCCAACCTCCCTTACCAGTTTTGTGAAGCTATAGAAAGGAATTTCCCCAAAAGTTCAAGATACTATTCAATTATTTATTCACAAATCATATCTTCACATAATAATAAGTTGTTAAATACAAATCTAGTTACTGAAAATAATAACATTGATATTGTTAACACTAACCATTCTTTAAATAATAATAAGACTTGTGTTAGTGTTTCTGATGTGGATTCCAACTACATTCATTTCCTTAGCAGTGATTCTAAGACTAGAAACTCTATTAATGTAAAATTACTTCTGGTTCTGACGTCCTTTTTTATATAGGTAGTTCTTCATCTCAGTTGTCCAAAAGAATATCTAATCATTATTCTACATTTAGACATATCAATAAACATAACAATACTGGCCTTAGTAACTTAGTTTGGTATCTAAAGAATTGTAAGAAACAATTTGATTTGGAATGGAATATTCTGTCTAAATCATTTCCATATGATAAAGGTAAATCTTTCTGTCCACTTTGTAATGATGAAATGTATTTCATCCTGTTCTCGGAGAATCCTGTTGTAAACATGTTTAAAGGACGCGTTTATTGTTGCAAACTTTGGCAAAAAGCATGCCTTTAGTTCCTGTAAGTGATTTTGACCATTCTATAAATTTCGACCTTTAACAGTCTTCTTACATTTCACTTCCAGTAAATATATCTACTTTCAAGCCTTTTGAGGTTTATTCCTATTCACCTATTGCTCTATATCTCTCCACTATTAGTTTTCTGATAATTTCTTTCTTTCTCCTCCTCTTTCTATAAACTGTCTTTGATGTTATATCTATCAATGGTTTTTTTTAAAGAAACTTGCTAGCGTTCTCTTTATCATATATGCAGTCATCATATTCAGTTAAAATGTTTTATGAGTTTGATTTCTTTCTTTCCCTGATGAGAAGATTGCATTGGAATAATACCAATGTTTTCTTTGATTCAAAGATTTGAATAACACCTGCATTTAACTCCACTTATTTCTTTATATATGTATGTATGTGTGTGTGTGTGTGTGTGTATGTATATATGTCTGTGTATGTATATATATGTGTGTGTGTTTATATATATATATATATGTATATGTGTGTATATATATATGTTTATATGTGTGTATGTATATAATTCTGTATATGTATGATATATGTATATATATATATATATACATTTATATTAACCCATATGTATGCATATATGTATATTTATGTATATCTATATGTGTGTATATATATATATATGTGTGTGTGTATATGTATATATATATATATATATATATATATATATATATATATATATATATATACTTACATATAAGAGACCAAAGTGTACATACGCCACTATATTTTTTTATTTATAAAAAATACAAAAATAGGACAAGAACACAAAACATCCAGACAGACGATACAAAGAAAGCAAAGACGGGTCATTCAGAGTTTTCTATCCCCCATCGCGTTCCAGATTATCTTTGCAATTTTGGCTGGTTACATATATAAATGTATATATATCTATATATGTATATGTATATATATCTGTATATGTATATATATACATATACATGTATATCATCATCATCATCATCATTGTTTAATGTCCGCTTTCCATGCTAGCATGGGTTGGACGGTTTGACCGAGGACTGGTGAAACCAGATGGCTACACCAGGCTCCAATCTGATTTGGCAGAGTTTCTACAGCTGAATGCCCTTCCTAATGCCAACCACTCAGAGAGTGTAGTGGGTGCTTTTACGTGTCACCCGCACAAAGGCCAGTCAGGCAGTACTGGCAACGACCACGTTCAAAATGGTATATTTTATGTGCCACCCGCACAAGAGCCAGTCCAAGGGCACTGGCAACGATCTCGCTCCAAAATCCTTACACATGTCACGGGTACAAGTGCTAGAAAG
>NC_068989.1:33229808-33232081 GCF_001194135.2 Octopus bimaculoides | reverse complement strand
ATATACATATATATATATATATACATACTTATATACATATATATATATATGCATATATATATATGCATATACATATATATATGCATATGTGTGTGTGTGTGTGTATATATATATATATATATATATATATATATATATATGCATATATGTATATGTATATAAGTATGTAAATGTATATATATATGCATATATATATGTATGTATATGCACGTATATATATGTATATATATATATATATATATATATATACATTTATGTATATGTATATAAATATGTATATATGTATATACTCCATGTAAAGTATAAGAGAAATTACCTATAACAGATAATTTCTACATGCTAGAAGACAGTCAAAAACAACCAAAAACCACAAAAAAGTAAAACATTTCAAAGGGAAGAAAACATAAAAACTTTTACCTTATTTTTAACGGTTAGACCCATAGGTTTCAGATTTTTTAGTAAATAAAGTAATTTACTAGGCAAATCCTCTTCAGTAACCAGCCGTCAATTAATTAACGTACATCTACAAGACAGAAGGCAGAAAGCACATGTCTTCTAAGATATACATTCTAAATTTTTCAAAATCTGCTGCGCAGACGCAGTTTCAGTCGGCAGAAAATGAAAAAATGCTGAAACAAACTTTGAAATGCTAATATTAAATACTTGAATATATATATAAAAAAGGGTAGCTATTACGTGCTACTGGCACGAAGGCCAGTCAGGTGGTACTGGCGATGGCCACGCTCAAAATGATGTATTTTACATGCCACCTGCACGGGAGCCAGTCCAGCGGCACTGGCAACGACCTCGCTCGAATGTCTTTACACATGCCATCTGGCACAAGTGCCAAGGAAGCGGTGCTGGGCACAGGTGCCATGACGATTTCGCTTTCGCTTGCCCCAACAAGTCTTCGCAAGCTGAGTTTCATGTCCAATGAAGGAGATGTTGGTATGGGTGCCAGTCGTTGAGTTTGGTTCGATTTCGATTTCACTTGCCTCAATAGGTCTTCGCAAATGGAGTTTAGTGTCCAATGAAGGAAAGGTATGCATAAGTGGGCTGGCTACATCCCTGGCAGAGGCCTTAGATTTAGGTCTCACTTGGCTTGCTGGGTCTTCTCACGCACAGCATATTTCCAGAAGTCTCGGTCAGAAGTCATCGCCTCGGTGAGGCCCAATGTTCGAAGGTCTTGCCTTACCACCTCATACCAGGTCTTCCTGGGCCTACCTCTTCAACAGGTTCCCTCAACTGCTAGTATGTGGCACTTTTTCACACAGCTATACTCATCCATTCTCGCTACATGACCATACCAGCGCAATCGTCTCTCTTGCACACCACAACTGATGCTTCGTAAGTTCAACTTTTCTCTCAAAGTCCTGGAGGACTATGATAAATAGGAGGGGAGCTGAGGACTGAACCTTGGTGGACCCCTACCTCTACCCGGAATTCTTCACTGTACTCGTTGCCAACCCTCACCTTACTGACAGCATCTCTATACATGGCTCGTACAGCTCTCACTAACCATTCTTCTATCCCTAGCTTCCTCATTGACCACCAGATAAGGGATTTCTCCATGTCAACGAAAGCCAGATACAGAGGTTTATCTTTGGCTAGGTATTTCTCCTGCAGCTGTCTTACCAGAAATATAGCATCAGTGGTGCTTTTCCTTGGCACAAACTCAAACTGCATCTTGTCTAAACTAACACTCTCCGTAATTAGTTGGGCTTTGACCCTCTCCATGACTTTCATTACCTGATCTAACAACTTGATACCTCTGTAATTATTTGTATCTAAAGCGTCACCTTTACCTTTGTAGCAGTTGACTATGGTGCTGCTACACCAATCATTGGGTATGACTCCTTCATGTATCACCTGGTTAACAATACGGGTAACTAGGCTATAGCCGACACTGCCAGATATTTTGAGCATCTCTGCAGTGATTCCTGAAAGGCCGGGGGCTTTCCCTGTTTTCATACTCTTAATAGCTTTATCTACCATGGTACTGTCAACTCGAATCGCTGGTCCCTCTGTTGGGTCGTCCCTTTCATTCTCTTTATTGAGCAACCTTTCGTAGTGGCGTCTCCAGTCCTCTCTCTTTGCAGCCTCGTTTAGTGCAAGCGTACCATCATCCATGCGAACACATTTCTCTCCCACAACATCACAATTCTCTCTCACACTCTGTCTTGCAACACGAAATACCTCAAATCTTTGGTCCTCACAGCGCAGAACATTGGCAAATTTTTTCTTATCTGCTTCCCCTCTGGCTAAATAAACCT
>NC_068989.1:33223823-33228093 GCF_001194135.2 Octopus bimaculoides | reverse complement strand
TATATATATATATATATATATATATATATATATATATATATATTTGTATATATATGTATGTATATATATATTTGTATATATATGTATGTATATATATATATTTGTATATATATATGTATATATACATATTTGTATATATATGTATGTATATATATATTTATGTATATATGTATATATATATATATATATATGCATAAATATGTGTGTGTACATGTATATAGCTAAGTAGAAAGGCTCTGATTGTGGCTATGGGCTTGAGCGACTCAGCTCAGGTAACTGACTTAGTCGGAGCCTTTCTACTTAAGAGGCTATTCTCGGAGGTACCAGGCCTTCAGTGGGGTCTATACAGAGACGATGCACTATTCATATACCTCACCAATAGCAAAAGTACCGTAGAAAGAATTAGGAAAAAGATTAGGCATTTTTTAAATCATTTAATCTAAAACTTGAATTTATGACCAACTGTAAGATAGTTAATTTTTTAGATGCTACACTAGACATAGATAAAGGCCTTCACTACCCTTACAGAAAGCCAGAAGAAACTACAAGTTACATTAGCACACTCTATCCAATCACTCGCCCTCTATAATTAATACTACTGTCCAAGCTGTTTCTGATAGACATTTTTAAAGATCATGCTCATCATTATAATCAAGCCCTCTCTAACACTGGGTACTCCCAGAAAATATCTTTTGTTAAAAACTTAAATTGTAAACCGCCAAAAGCATCAACCTTGAGTAAAAACCCATCATATAAACAAATTAGTAAATCTAGAGTTAATTCCTTAAATGGAGGTATGGAAAATAAGTCGAATAAAAACAAAAATAAAAGCACAGATACAACTAGTACTAATACAAATAAGCTTAAGATCAAAAAGCATAAAGAAAAAAAATCGTACCGATAATAGTTCAGTTAGAGAAAACCCTAGCGATAGAAATAATAATAGCAATAGAAGAATTACTAAACAAAATAACAGTAAATTATGCAACTATATAAGGTATAACATACCATATAATGTAGCGGTTACAGGTAGATTATGCAAGAAAATAGTTTCAATTATATCAAATAACTTTCCACCCACTCATAAATATAACAGTATTCTTTCCACTAAAACTATTAGAATCTCATATTCGACCCTCCCCAATATGAAATGCCTTATATCTAAACATAATAAAAAAAGCTAGATTAAGAACAAATAATAATTATCAGTCTAACCCCAATAATCCAAGAACTAATAATGATAGTATACAAACTAATAATCCTGAGAATTATAACATTGTTGATAATGGTAGTAATAATAATAATTATAATGACAACAACACTATTAGGCCCTATAATCCTACACAAATATCAAATCACAGTACAATAGATGAATCACTAAACCTAGACCCAACACAGGATAGTGGCACACCATATAGTACTTCCACGTTAAATAACGATGCTGCTACTACTAATAGAATAACCAACTCCACCTCAAATAGTAATCATGACAATAATTATACTAGCCACAATTCCACTATAATTATATATATTGTTGATAGAGCTAATAAATATAGTACCAGTGTTAACGGCAGAAAGAATAAAGCTAGTGAAACTTTGAACAACCCCAATAAAGGTAACAACAATAATAGTAACAGCCATGTCGGCGTAAACCTTAACCACCCAAGAACTAACAAAGATAATCCTATAAACAGTTACCCTCCACATGCAAGCATAAGACAGCCTAAAAATTATAAACTTGGGTGCAATTGTGTAACAACATCAACATTGCCTTTACGTGGAAACTACCTAGCAAAAAAACAGTCTATTCTTGTGAAATAATTACTGAAACGAATACCCTCACCTACCTTGGGTGCTCTTCCTCCTGGAAATCTAGGTTCTATAACCATAGGTCATCATTTAGACTCAGGCTTAAGGCTAATAGCTCTTCATTATCATGTAGAATATGGGAACTTAAAGACGAAAATATTAACTTTAACCTTAAGTGGTTCATGGTTGGATTGGCAGCAACTTATAAAAATAATAGAACTGGTTGCCAGTTATGTTCCTTAGAACTATTGAAAATCATTAGATTCCCTGAAAAGAACAAGCTAATTAATAAGAGATAAGAATTCAGACCAACTTGTATACATAAACTGATTAAAACCTTTAAATACTATAATCCTTAAGTCCACACTTTTAAGTTATAATCACTTCATCATCTTCTCTCATTGGTAATTCCCTCGTCTGATCCATCCTGCCACTATTCAGCCATTGAATTAACGAATCCTGTACTCTACTCCCAACAACTTAACTATTTACTTTAATTATTCAGTTTACCCTCACCTAGCTAGATTCTGACCCCATATAGTACACACATATTTAATAACCCGAGATCTCTAATCCCATTTTTAGAGGAAAATTACTAAATAATTTAGTCACTGGCTCTAAAATTTCGAATAGCACTACAATACACAAAGGTAACATTAAATAACACTTATCACTTCAATGTTTATAACAATATTATACTAGTATTCATTAGGAGATACAAACCCAGACTCTTTTAACTTCATATAGCAATACCTAAATGATTAAAATACGATTATAGTAGAAGTTGCCCTATGACATATAATTTACGCAAATAGATAAGCCAAAATTTCCCCAATCACAATATTTTTCTAATCAATGTATTTTTTCAAACCACTATATTACTATTATTGTTATTGTTGTTATTTTTTTATTACTATTACATTATATAATACATTATTTCTATTATATTACTACTATTATAATTGTTCCCCATAAATTTTAATTTTTAACTTCAACCCTAATTTTCTTACCTTTTTTTACATTTTCTAATTTTTCTTTTTTTAGTTTTTATATTTTCTAATTACTCTTTACCCCTTCTATCATTATTATTTATTTATCTTCTAAGTAAGTGTATGTATCCATATAATAGATAAGTTTATATAGTTAAGTATCTGTAGTGGTGTGTTTTGGGTAAACTGACCACTCATCACAAGGATATCATATTTCAACCCTAGTCTAGCTAAGATATTATTTATGACTCCCGGCAATCCTGGCCAAGACAGCATCCTGTTTACTGCCATTTAGTATCTTATCTCTTTATCTCTTTATCTACTTTATGGGTTTTTCTTATTCCTCTTTTCCTTTACTTCTTTTATTTCATTTCTTTTATTTCTTCTATTTCTTTATCCCAATTCCTTTATTTCCTTTATTACTTTATTCCAACCCTACTAAATCTTATTTATATGTATCTTACTTTATTATCCGTAAATTTTTCTTATATTACTCTCGATTTGACTTCTATTATTTTTATATTTTATCTCTTTTATTTTGTATTTTATATTGTTTTAACCTCTAACTTTTATTTTATTTTTGATCTCCTTCTATCTCATATAGCTAGTTAAATACAATCCAATCTATTTATCATTCACTCTACCCTGAATTGTGTTACAATATGGACAGATTTTTGAATACCAAGGAACATTTATGCAGATATAACAATTTAAAAGATAAGCATATTACAATGGATAATACTAGGTGGACTTTTCCTTTTTCTCTCTTTTTCTTTTTTCTTTGCGATGTAATATTGGGACTGAAAATGCTTGGGGCTGAAGATAGCTTTAAACCATCCTTTCTATCAATTATATACTCATATAATGATACGACAGTTTGTGTGTAAAGCTTGAAACATGTGTACCGCGATATCCTTTGTGTTCTGTTTTCATTTTACATTTTAAGATATATATGGGTATATATATATATATATATATATATATATATGTACATATACATGTATGTATACGTATATATATATGTGTATATATATGTATGTGTATATATATATGTATATGTGTATATATGTATATATATATGTACATATAAGAATACATACATATATATATATATATGTATATATATATAATATAATATAGGATAAATTCTTTATAAGAATTTATCAAGTAGCGTGAAAAAAACCTCAAAATGAAAAAATAACGAAAAATTTTCGTAATGAAAAAATTCATCATTTCATCATAAATATAAATACTTATATATAAAGGGCATTAACTGTGTATTAATGCCTCACGCTTCGAGGGACTAAATAAGTCAAAAACTACCAAAAAGAATAAGCAACATATTTACTGAAAGCGAGGGAATGCAGCTTTCAAAGTTTATCTCTTAAAAACATTTAACTCAACGGTAGACCACTGGTTTCTCAATCAAATACAGAAAAACTGTGAAGTAACCTGTATTCTTTTGTTCATCA
>NC_068989.1:33217137-33223277 GCF_001194135.2 Octopus bimaculoides | reverse complement strand
ATATATATATATATATATATATATATATACATACATACACATACATACACACACAGACATGCAGGAAGTAAATAGACACCTTTAATTGGTTGAAGGAGAGGTTTTCTTATATATTTAGTGAGAATTTACAAAAAAACAGAAGACGAAGACAGGTGTGTTTGTATGTGTATGTATATATATATGTATATAGTTTTAGGTTTGTGTATGTTTATATGTATGTGTGTGTATATGCGTGTGTGTGTGTATATACATGTGTATATATATGTGTATACAGGGTGCGCGGGTTATTTGTGGACAGTTTTGGTATACTGTAAAACAACTATTTTTCAGCATAAATAAATATTTGAGTAATCATTTGTGCAGTTAGTTTTGATTGTGAATTTGTAAGAAAATCATTCTATGAAACTGCCTTTGGCTTCAATGACTACTCCAATGCAGTACCAAAACTGCCTGTATATGTTCCTTATTCATTTCGGACATTACCAGGACAGTGGCAACCTACAGTGAAACTATGGTATTATGAGGATGAATGATTAGCCTCCCTTTCAACAGCGCGCCACATGTAGTAGTCCATGTGGTTCAAATCTGGCATGTTTGGAGGACACATATTGGGTGTTACATAATCATAATGATTGTCCAACAACCATTCTTGGGTGATTAGGGCTTTGTGAGAAGGCGCTGAGTCTTGTTGAAACGTATGGCCTTCCATTGCATATCTCATCAATCCTGGGCTTGATAACAGTTTCCAGTACCTCAATGTATCCAGCAGCATTAATTCTAAGATCCTGTGGAAAAAAGTGGGGAGGCATCACATATCCTTCACTAATCACCACTCCTAAAACCATCACAGTTGCTGGAAATTTTGTGTGCGTCACTTTGGGTACTTCAGAAGGATCTGCAGATGACCACCTATCATTTCTTCTGTTAGACTTTTGATTCTGGTCAAAGTTTTTTTCATCAGAAAAATCACAGCATGCATTATTCATGAGGGTTTTTCACTTTGTTAAGTAACCGTTTTGAACAGATGAGATAGTTTTCCTGTGTCTTTGCAGACACGAATTGGCCTTTTCTCATTACATAGGATATGTATTGAATGTCACGATGTACCACAGTTTTGATAGTCCACTCTGACATCTGAAGTTCTTTAGCAATGGACCCCATTGATCTTCTGGGGTTTTCATCAATAATGTTTTGAACGTGTTGTATAAATTCTGGTGTCCTTTTAGTGTCTGAGCATTGTGAATGTTTTTTCTCTTTGATACTGGTGAAACATTACCATCACATGCCTCCAATTCCAACAGAACTTTGTGTACAAATGATCTTGCAACATTTAGAAAGTTGCTAATTTCTAAATCACTGTGGTTTGCATGTATAGCAATTATGACTGCATATCTTTTCGTTTCTTGAGTTAGCATGATATCTTGAAAGTGTTATCTGAAAAAAAAAAAATGATAAATTAAATAATTTGAAGGAGTAATGAATTAAAAATGAAATGTCCTCAAATACCCCTTGCACCCTGTATATATATGTATGTATATATGTGTGTCTATATATATAAATATGTATGTGTGTATGTATGTATCTATGTGTGTATATATATGTGTGTGTGTATGTATGTATGTATATGTTTGTATGTATATATATATGCACATGTATGTATATGTATGTGTGTATGTATGTATGTATATGTATGTGTGTATGTATGTATATATGTATGTGTGTATGTATATATGTATGTGTATGTATGCATATATGTATGTATATGTATGTACAGGGCGGGGCAGAGAGGGCTGACGCTTTTGAAATGGCTATTACTCAGTCCCAGGGGGAGGTACATATGTTTCACAGGTACCACTTGGTCTGTGGTGTCTTAGCATTTTTTTTTCTTTTCAGGTGAAGCCATGATGCTGTGGACAATAGAGCATTGTGTATTTGCCTACAACAGTTACGTGAAGAATAACGAGTCTGTGACAGCAGTTCAGCATGAGTTTCAGCACCACTTCAGCAATCATTGAAATTAGGATGTTCCCACCTGTAACACAATCTTACATTGGGTGTATGCACTTTATACACAATGTACATTAATGAACAGGAGGCTGGTGGGGGGCATGGATGGTACAGACCCTGGAAAATGTAGAACACATCAGACAAGCTTTGATACGGAGTCCAAATCACTGCTCGGAGGCATTTCACAGAACTTGGCATTGGTAATCGTTCAGTAAGGTGTATTTTGCATGGAGACATGCATTTCCACCCGTACAAATTGGTCATTGGGCAACAGTTGAAACCATGGGCCTATGCACAGCAGGTTAACTTCACATGTCAGATGGCCACCTCAGTCCCTTGATTTGTCCATGTGTGATTATTTCTTGTGGGGAAACCTCAAGGCACATGTGTATGCGCATAAGCACCATACATAGGACGATTTGAAGGAAGCCATTCACATGGAAGTCGCCCAAATTGACAGGGCAATGCTGGAGAGAGTGGAGGCCAACTTCTAAGAACGCCTTCAGAAATGCATCAATGAAAACAGACACCACATGATGGATGCTGTTTTCTACATTTGATTGTGACAAATGCTAATCCAGTATGAACACATTCATGTCAGTAAAATTTGTTGTGTGTATACACACACACACACACACACACACACACACACACATATATAGGCAATGGTTATTGCCGACTCTGCTGTGATGCAACTATCATCACCATGTACAAGAAAGGGGACTAAGAGGATTGCAACAACTATCGGGTCATGTCACTCCTGAGTATTGCATGCAATCCTACTCAATCGCCTCCTCATCCTTGTAGAAGATGTCCTCCCTGAGTCTCAGTGTGGTTTTCGACCCTCTTGAGGCACAATCGACATGATCTTTTGTGCCTGCCAACTTCAGAAGTGTCAAGAACAACATCTGCCTGCAATGTTCATCTTCTGGGATCTAAAGAAAGCCTTTGACAAGGTTGCCCGTCTTGCAATGTGGGCCATCCTTGCTTGGTTTGGATGTCCGGACGACTTCATTGCTCTGGTCTGCTCCTTTCATGACGGCGTGGTGGGTAGGGTATGCCATCAAAATGCCCTCACAGACCCGTTTCTCATCACTGGAGGTCTTAAGCAAGGTTGCGTCCTGTTTCTTTTCGTACATGGCCACCATGTTCAACAAAATTCCACTAGACTTGCCTTCCATCAACATGCACAAATGCTTGGATGGTGGACTCTTCAATCTCACATGTCTCCATGCAAAGACGAGGACCTCTGCCATCTCAGTCCATCAAATGCAGTATGCCGATGATCATGCCACTCCAAGCTGGGCCCCAGATGGCCTACAAAGGATGGCCGATCTTTACAATTCATCTTCTGAATGCTTCAGGATGCAGGTAAACACATTAAAGACCAAGACCCTGATCCAGCCTGCATCAAGCCAGAACAGGACACCCGTGAACATTAGCATCAACGGCCAACCCCTAGAAGAGGTTGAACACTTCTCATACCTTGGGAGTATCCTTTTGAAGACCCCCATGTGTGCAAAGGACATGGAGAACCAGATCAGGGCAGCCCACTCTGCTTTCAGTAGACTCAGCTGTGTATTCTTCAGTCATGCACTGACCATCTGGACAAAGATCATGGTCTTCCGTGCCATTGTTCTGTCAACTCTTCTCTATGCTTGTGAGACTAGGACGCTGTACCACCGTGACTTCATGTACCTTGAATGCTTTCAGCAATCCAAGGTATGACAGATCCTCAATATTCAATAGGAAGATCACATTACCAACAACGAGGTTCTTCGTCATCGTCTCTACTGGGCAGGTCACGTCCAGCTCTCTTGTCTCCTGAGGATTATGCTCCACAGAGAACTTGCAATTGAAACAAGACCCAGAGGAGGTCCAAAATTCCGTTTTAAAGACCATCTCAAATGGACCCTGGCTTAAACTTAAATCCAACCATCATCATGGGAACAGATTGCCATGGATAGGATAGCCTGGAGTACTGCTATCCACAATGGAGCCAGCTCCTTCGAGCAGAACAGACAACAGAATGAGGAGGTAAAATACTGGAGAAGAAAGGAATGTCTTCAATATCCTTGACCCACACCAACCATGCTATATGAATTCTGCCCACATACTCTTACACACTGACTTGGACTCCAAAGTCACATTCAGCACAAACATCTGCCAAGGAGACTGGATAAACTGACGAACCCAATGTTCGGATACAAGCTGGCGCCAACAATATATATATATATATATATATATATATATATTAGTTTATGTATATATTAATATTATCTCAGTTTTAAAAAAACCTTTGACAATGTAAATATGTTAATAGTTACCAGAGGTATATACATATATATACACACATATGCATATATATATGCATATCTATGTGTTTTGTTTAAGATTATAAAAATATTAAGATTAATAACACTGATTTGAAGCTAAGAATGTAAACATGATAAATGAAACACCATTACCCTGTGATATATTAATATTCTGATGTTAGCGCTAATCAATGGAAGAACGAGGTACAGAATGAGGTATATATATATATATATATATATATATATATATACTATCTTAAAAGCTACACTCTGTGTAGACTTTTAAGCCACCTCCTGCAGAGGGCTACTTGGGCCTGCAGCCCAAAACTAAATGGAAATAATAATAAAGCATTTATTAGTATTCTACCTTCTCAGATTTATATCACAGAGTATCACATTTGGAGAATTTTGTGCCACTGTGACATTTGAAGATCACTGTAAACTAGCAGGTTAAACAATATTTTGGGCTTTATCATTTGGTGTGAGTATGAAGAGATTGTTCCCATTTCCAACTCTGGAACAACCAACATAGAACTGACCATGGGAAAAAGCACTGCTGCATGAGGTGAAGTCCAACAGTTTTCAGTAATTATCTTTGGCTCTTGTTAATTGACTTTGCAAAACTAACTCTTACAGGAAATTGAAGTTTCTTGAATTTAAAGGGTATGTCTACTGGAATCAGTAGAATTCTTGGAATAAACACATTTTCTCCATTTCCTTGTGCAGTGTGGATTGTTACTTCCAAAAGATGTGGGTGCATTTGCCTGACAATCAGTCTTGTTCCATTGCACAGCTTTGGAGGATCCAGATTTCTCAAAAGTATGATGGGAACACCTTTCTTCTTCAATGTCAGTTTGTGAGATGGCATTCCAGGATCCAAAGAGTTAAGAAACTCTCTCTCTCTCTCTCTCTCTCTCTCTCTCTCTCTCTCTCTGTGCATACATGACAGTATAAGCGCCCTGAGAGAAAAGTTGGATTTAAGAAGCACCAGCTGTGGTGTGCAAGAGAGACAACTGCACTGGTATGGTCATGTGTTGCAAATGGATGAGGACAGCTGTGTGTAAAAGTGTCACACCCTAGCAGTTGAGGGAACCCGTGGAAGAGGTAGACCCAGGAAGACCTGGGATGAGGTGGTGAAGCACGACCTTCCTCACCGAGGCAATAACTAATGACCAAGACCTTTGGAGATATACTGTGCTTGAGAAGACCTGGCAAGCCAAGCGAGACCATAACCCGTGGCCTATGCCCGTGGTGTATAACCAGCCCACGTATGAGTACCCTTCATTCATTGGACAATAAACTTTTCTTCCGAAGACCTGTTGAGGCAAGTGAAATCAAAATCACTGATGTGGCCGATGGCAGTACCACCTGATTGGCACCCGTGCCAGTGGGACGTTAAAAGCACCATCTGAGTGTAATCGTTGCCAGGGCCACTAACTGGCACCTGTGCCAGTGGTATGTAAAAACCACCATTTGAGTGTGATCATTGCCAGCATCGCCTTACTGGCCCCTGTGCGGGTGGCATGTGAAAAACAACATTCAAGCGTGGTCGTTGCCAGTGCCACCTGACTGGCACCTGTGCAGGTGGCATGTAAAAAACACCATTTGAGTGTGGTTGTTGCCAGTACTGCCTGACTGGCCCTCGTGCTGGTGGCACGTAAAAGCACCCACTACACTCTTGGAGTGGTTGGAGTTAGGAAGGGCATGCAGCTGTAGAAACTTTGCCAGATCAGATTGGAGCCTGGCGCAGCCTTCTGGGTTGCCAGTCCTCAGTCAAACCGTCCAATGATGATGATGATGATGATGATGATGATGATA
>NC_068989.1:33180538-33217076 GCF_001194135.2 Octopus bimaculoides | reverse complement strand
ATATTCTTTTACTCGTTTCAGTCATTTGACTGCAGCTATGCTGGAGCACTGCCTTTAATTGAACAAATCGACCCCAGGACTTATTCTTTGTAATCCTAGTACTTATTCTATTGGTGTCTTTTTGCTGAACTGCTTAGTGACGGGGACGCAAACACACCAACATTGGGTGTCAAGAAATGGTGGAGGGAAAAAGAGACACATATACATGTATATATATATATATATATATATATATATATACACACGACGGGCTTCTTTCAGTTTCTGCCTACCAAATCCACTCATAAGGCTTTGGTCAGCCCATGGCTATAGCAGAAGACACTTGCCCAAGGTGCCATGCAAAGGAACTGAACTCGGAACCATGTGGTTGGGAAGCAAGCTTCTTACCACCCAGCCACTCCTGCGCCTATATATATTTATATATATATATTGTGGCTTTGTGTCTGTGTTTGTTCCCTACCACCACTTGATAACTGGTGTTGGTGTGTTTATGTTCACGTAACTTAGCAGTTCAGTAAAAGAGGCCAATAGAAAAAGAACAAGGCACAAAAAAAGAAAAAAAACTGGTGTCGATTTGTTCAATTAAAATTCTTCAACGTGATGCCCCAGTGTGGTTGCAGTCTGATTACTGAAAAAGATAAAAGAAGCACCAAATTTCTCAGTAAAACTTTAAGCTAAGGGAAGTAACTCTTGTTCACCTATGCCAATAATGCTATGGCGCTGAAGCCTCTCGTGGTCACTTTACCTGCTAGAAGTAGCAACTCAAATACTTTTAAATCAGATCCTAATGATTGATATTCAAGAACCAGATGAAGAACAGATTTTCAATATCAGTATCATCCTGATTTCAAAAAATTATAATATGTCTATGTAGAGCAAATTTTTTTTTTTAGACAGACACAGAATTTTGCTTTTATTTATATATATATATATATATATGTGTGTGTGTGTGTAGATGTATACATGTATACATACATTTATATGTGTTTATGTGTATCTATACACACACACACATGCATGCATAAGCATGTATATCCAAAATTAATTGAAATTTTTGTAATATATCATCTCTTTTTATAGCTCAGTGAAGAACTGAACTCATTGTAGTCTTATTCTCCTGATACTTCTACAGCTGTCTCACTAGGTAGGTAACATCTGTGGTACCCTTCCCAGGTGCAAAACCAAATCACATCTCTTCTACTTTTATTCTGTTCCTAATCAATTGGGCTATAATTCTCTTTGTATATATATTAAATATGTATATGTGTCTTATATATAATATACTAGAACGTTTGTTGCCTATCATATGTTGTATAACTTTGAATGTATACTTTTGTCATGATGTGTAATGTCAAGAAATATGGCATACATACAATATAATTTTACTTTTATCAAATTTGCCATTCTCTTTGCTTTCTTTTTCTTTCCTGTGCTAAAGTTCATTGTTGTTCTTGCTTGTTTCTTCCATTTTCTGGTTTTATGAATCAATTGAAAACAGTTTATACATTCATATGAGTGATGCTCATTTCACTTGATAATATGGTCTAAGTCTTGTAAATCTGTGCTTGTAGTTGTTATAGAAGCTGTTTAGATTTTTTTTATTGTTAATAAAACAGTAATTCCTGTTAATGGAAATGGAAAACAAATTTTGAAAGAAGGGTAAAATGTTTACAGGTTTTATTTTTGCTACTTTCCTTGTTCAGTATTCTAAAATTGATAAATTTTACATGTTATAACACAGTATTTGCTGCTATTAAATCACATGACATCCCCATTCCTTCTGAGAGACTACATAGAAACATTCTCAGAGACCACTTAGAAACATTCTGCAATCCTGGAATGTCTACAAAAATCTAAATTTATTTTTGTACATTACTGACTAAAAGAAGTTTTAGATTAAAATAGCCATCAGTGTATCATAATGTAAATGCATCGCAAAAAGTAGATTTACTGCTCTATTTGTCTGGAGATAATATCTCTTATAGAAGTGCTGTGTTTAAAAACACAATACATTTTGGAGGTAGATGAAAATTGTTCTGGCCTTATGAGAATGCTAGGCTAGGTGGATGTACTTTACTGCCTTGTTGAGCAATGTCAGTAACTTGTTTTAATCTACTACTACATCTGTGATGCAAATGACTTTATCTACAATACTAACTTCAGGATACCACCCAGCCACCTAATCATCTATGAATCTGGTAGGAACACAAGCCAGAGAAACAAATCAATCTGGAAAGACCCATCAAACAGTCAGAAGTTTAGAGAAATTCTAGTGGAAGCATTTGATGAAAAGGAGTTAGAGACATTAGCATAGAGGACAACAGGAAATTCCTATGGGACAACGTCCTCGGGGCTACAGACCAAATCTATGGTTTGTGCAAAGTACTGGTCAGATGAAGATTAACATGGTGGAACAGTGATGCAGACAGAGCTAAAAAAAAAGTAAAATATAGGCTTAGAAAGACTGAAAAAAATGGTGGCAGCAGAGAATTGTATCAGGTAGTCAGAAGAGAGGCTAGGCAACAGGTTTACATTGCAAAGGGAGAAGCAGAAAGTATGAGATTTGCCAATGTCTTGGAGTATAAAGGATCACAGTGTGAGATGTTCTGAATTGTAAGAGTGTATACCAGACAGAATAAAGATGTTGTGGGTGAGAAGTGTATGGTGATGGATAATAGTACACTTACCCCTAGTAATTTTGAAAAAAAAGAGGTATGATAGTGCTACAATAAAACATGAAGAATGCCTGGGAGAAAGAGGGTTTTCTCAATGCGGACTCAACTAAGGGATCTTAGTTGATAGCAGTTTGATAGATAAAGCAAAGAAAGATATGAAGGTAGGAAAAGCCCCTGGACCATTAAGAATCACTACTGAGATGCTTAAAATATCTAGTGGAGAGGACATGGCCTAGTTACCCATATATTTAATCAAGTTGTATAAGAAGGTGTCTTATCCAATGGTTGGTGTAGCAGCTCTAGTCAGCTATTACAAGGGTAAAGGAGATGCCTTAGATGCAGAGGTATCATATTAGTGGTCCAGGTCATGAAAGATATTTGTGAGTTATAAGCCACTTAATTTTGATCAGAGTTAGACCAGATGAGATGCAGGTTTGTGTGTGTATGAGTGTGTATGCACAGGCATGCACCAGTGAGAAGTACTACTAGTGCTCTCTTGTACGATAACTGCAGGAAAAGTATTTTGCTAAAAGTAAACCTTTGTACTTGAAACTTATTGACTTGGAGAAAGACTTTGACGGAGTCCCTTGTTCTGTGATGTGGTAGTCTCTGAGGAAGTTAGAAGTAGATGAATGGCTTTTGAGAGCCATAAAGTCATGTACAGGGTCCTCTACAAGTAGAATAATGAATGTAGTGTGCTGGCAGGAGTTCACCAGGGTTGGTTCTCAGTTTCCTCTTATTCATCATAGGCCTCCAAGCCATAGCATAAGAATTTAAGACCAGATGTCCTTGGGAACTACCTATTCTATATTGATGAACTAGTTCTTAAAGTAGAATCTGTAGTAGAATTAGAAAAGAAATTCCAGATGAGGAAGCAAAACCTGGAATCAAAGGATCTTAAAGTTAACTTTGCAAAGATGAAAGTTCTAATATGCGAGTAAATAGATAGGACTCTCTTTCTGCGGGTATATGTAAGAAATGTACAGGCAGGAATTCCAAGCAGTGTACCCAATGCAAGCTATGGACACAAAGAAATGCAGTGGAATCACAGTAAGATTAATGATATTACTAATAATTTCTTATTTAGGCACAAAGCTAGAAATTTGGGTGAGTGGTTTAGTTGATCATATCAATCCCTGTTCTTGACTAGTAATTTATCTTATGAATCTTGGAAGGATTGATAAGGATTTGAATTCAGAACATAAAAAATTGAAACAAATACAAGGCACACTGTTCAATGCTTTAAAGATTCTGCTCATCCATTTATGTAGTCCACAGTATCTTTACTAAAAGGAAAATAATTATGCATTGTATTCATACTTTTGTTTAGGGCATTAACAACAAAACTTATTTTAGTGTTTGTAATTGAAAACTGGTTGTGAAGTTGACTCACCAACATCTGTTGAATTTCATATAAATTCCTCATTTTTAATGATGTCTTTATAGTTATAATTGAAGCTTTGTTTTTTCTTTTTATCTTCAGTTATAAATACATCAGGATGTCACTGAAGCCAAGGAAGGTTGACTTTAATGCTACCTGGCAAATCCTGTTAGAGACAGTACGTGGAGTGATAACCTGTGGACAAGTTGCCAGGTCAATATGGAATGATCGGTTTTCATATCCTTCAACAATTATTACTTATTTAATTATTACTTCTTTTTTTTTAGTATGCAGGTAAGGCTCTATTTAGCATATTATATACTTCATGGTATGTTTACACACATTAGTTACGTAGAAACAATATTTTCTCGATATATTTTCTAATAATACAAAATACATTCCAGATTAAATATTTCTTTAAATTATATAACAAAATAAAAGGAGTATATTAGATGTATCCTTATTTGTTTAATAATATGTTTTGTATTAATCCAAAGTTCTTGATAAACTAAGTAAAAGCAGTTTATACCTTACTTTTCAGAAAAATTTGCCTTGAACTTAGGGAGAAACAAATTATGCTTGTTATGATTATTTAGTTAAATTTAGTAGTAAATTACAATTAGTAAACTTGGGTCCTATGTTAATTTTATTTTTTGTTACCAGGTTTTGTCTTTCATTTTTCAATGGTTGTCAGTAGTTTAGCATAGTATTTAAACATTCAGCTCCTGTTCAACTAATCATTCTACTATGGTAGTAGTTGAATAATATTCTTAAGGCTGTAATTTTAACATTTTTGAAGAGGACTGGTCCCTAGCTACATTTTGGCATTAAAAAAATTGAGATTTGGTCAAGCTGAAAAAGGTTTATGTCAAAATTTGTAGCAACATTATAGGAGAGTAAGTAACGCCACTAGTCAAGTTTAGATCTAAATATCTTTTTATTTTAAAAGAAAAATATATTTATCTTAGCTTTAATGATAAAAGAAAGCATGAAGATTTTCATAGTTTTTGTCCCCTACAACAAAAATTTGTATAAAAAAAGTTGTGATGTAAAATATCACGAAAAAAATATAAGTAAGGCAAAAAAATTGGATTCAAGTATAAATAACTTTTATATTTTAAAAACAACCGATATTTTAATTAAGCTTAAATGGTAGAGCTCAATTCGAGGAATTTCATGGTATCAATCTCATGCAATGAAGTTCTAAAAGAAAAAGTTATTAGTATTTGTTTCTCTAATTTGAGGGTGATAATATTATTCCATACTTTTTTATTCTAAGTGGACTTTTTATATATGCCACCAGCATCATTGAGGTAAGGAAAAAAATTATCAATGACACTGCAAGGAATTTCATAGTTTTCGTCTAATTATATTAAATATTTTTATATTGTTTTTGTATTTCAATTAAAAAATAAAATTTACACACACATAAATCATTCACATTCATAATTTCATTGACAATCTACATTCGTATTTTAATCAGTTGCCAGTTAATTGCTCAATTTTTCATTTTTTGTCTCCCTTCTTACTAGGCTTGTTGTTGGAGGCACAATGGCCCAGTGGTTAGGGCAGTGGACTCACAGTTGTAGGATCACGGTTTCAGTTCC
Source organism: Octopus bimaculoides (assembly GCF_001194135.2). NCBI lineage: Eukaryota > Metazoa > Mollusca > Cephalopoda > Octopoda > Octopodidae > Octopus > Octopus bimaculoides. Next base: position 33,211,413 of record NC_068989.1, on the reverse strand, counting down.
CAGACAGGGCATTGTGAGTGTTTATTGAGTGAAAACACCTAAAGCTCCTGGTGGCTCCAGCAGGGGTGGGTGGGGGTGGCGAACCCCACTGTACACTTTCACCACAACTTTCTTTCTCCCCAGCCTTGTCACACTCTGTGTCACGCTGAATCTCCCTGAGAATTACATTAAGGATACAAGTGTCTGTGGAATGCTCAGCCAGTTGCACATTAATTTCATAAGCAGGTTGTTCCGTTGATCGGATCAAATGGAACCTTTGTTGTCATAACCGATGGAGTGCCACAACTAGGCTTCTTACTATATAGCTCATAGTACGATTTCTTCTGCAATTTATAAAAAGTTTTTTTTTATCTTGAAAATATTCTTTATATTAGAATTAGTTTCTTGATTAATTTTTATTAAGAGTATATTTTTAAGATGAATTATCACATTTTTTTTTGCACGTTTATTTTTTTGTTGTAATTTGTTTCAATATAATTGTAGTAGAACGACCGTGCGAACCAAAGGAGAATGGCAACGTGTGGAAACAGGCTCCTTTTAACGTGTCACACGGTCGACACAAAACATGTAATTTAACATAAGAGGGCTCGCATGTGAGATGCAAGCAAGTGCCAGCAAGGAACGAGAGAGAGACAACCATTAGATATATAAAGAGTAGGTTTTATTAGGGTAGTCAACTGTGTGTTTGTGTGTGCGTGCATGCGGCAATATAAGTAATACAATACATAAGACAGGCTGTTGTATGAACAATAGTAGGTATACATAATATGTGTTTGTGTGTGAATGAGAAATACAGAGCATGGAATAAGTGTCTGTAACATAGACTATAAGAGTCTTGAACACAAAGATAAGAAAGTACCAGTTCATAGAAGAGTTATGCAGTAGGTAGAATGTCCGTACACAAGAGGTCGTGGCCAAAAAGCAGAGCTGAGGTGTCACATGTGTGTGAAGTTGAGCGTTGATGCTGCGACCGGTTACTTAGTACAGAAGATTCTCACAGGTTGTTCTGGCTGTTATTTTCGAGGTGGAAACAATCCACACAAACAGTGTTGAGATGGAACCGCGGTTGCTGTTGGTACGTGTACTCTGGTGGTGGTGTTGGCGCTTGCGACGGAACTGTAGAAGACAGTAGATTGGTGGTGTTGACGTCGTCACTGGAAACTGGCTGGTTGGTGTGTGGTCAAATGACCAGACCTGTGAGAGGTCTGAAATCAAAGACAAACTGGCGTGGATGAAGCAGGGCTATTTATAGATAAAACAGGGGCTCCACAAACAGCAGGAAAACACTCTCTCACGTGACCTTAACTGAAGGCCACGATTGGTTGATATGCACCCTGGCGCGAAACAGAACTGTTGACAAATGCCGCGCAAATAAGAGCCAATCAGGGTGATGGACACAGCGGTCCAAACAGCTGAAGGCTAGATGTTAGCCGCTACGTTATCATTCGTAAATAAATACCCGAGAGAGAGGTTTCACTACATAATAATTATATATTAACACAAAACAAGCACTCAGTTTTTTTATAATAAATACTGCTTGCATGCTTTAATTTTGCTGTTACTCATTATTGGTGGGGTAGAATTGAATCCGGGGCCTGGGATTAATAAAAAGGATAATAATAATAATAATAATAATAATAATAAGACTAAAACAATACCTATTGTCATAGGTGCCCTGGGAATGACAGCGAAACGGGCTGATTACTACCTAGCTCAGATACCAGGAAACCCTAAAATGGCTGAAGTTCAAAAGATAGTGCTCATGGGAACTGCCCATATCCTACGTAAAATTGTGTCTATGTGATCTCAAATTTTAAAACAAACACACAATTTTCTTATGGTTTCTTAAACATTCTCTAGAACAACACTATGTACAAATCCAAATATATGGTACCCTAGGCATAACACCTACATGAACTTCTAACTTGTTGTCTTTTGAGGTCTCTGGGTGAGACTTGAATCCAACTTGTACAAATGCAAAGCAAAAGTCAAACATAAAAAAATAATAATAATAATAATAATAAGGTGGGGGGGGGAGGTAATCAATTGGACGAAGAAGAAATGAAGAAAAAAAAACATGCTGAAGCTCAAATTAAATATAGAAGAAAAAATTGACATATTATTAATTAGCATAATAGCATAGCTTGGAAAAAACATGGATTACATGGAAAAATGTAAGCAAGAGAAATAATATTCTTAAACTTATAAACCTGGAAAAGTACAGGATAAGTTATTAAACTTGGAAAAGTTAAGGACAACTTATTACATCTGGTAAAATACAGAATAAGAAAATTTTTACTTCAAATATTGCAGCTAAGGATAAAATTTGAATATTAAAAATCATTTGACTTCAATTTACAACGTAACAGTATAATTAAAAAAGGTACGATCATTTTGGTAAAATATCGACACACTAGAATACTCAAAAAATGAGATCCAAAAGTACCAATATAACTAAAGTTTTATGCAAAGTAAATAGTATATATGGTAGGCAAATTCATTATGTAAAAATGTGAAAAAATGTGAAGACTTAGGCAATAACTGAAGCAAATTTTACTGTGAATTTGTTGTTATAGGTAGATTTTACTGTAATATATAACTAATTTATTGTACTAACTAATTATGTACTACTATTATTTTTTATAACCTATTTTCAACTTTCTAATTATTAATTAAATTAATATTCTAATTAATAATTAAAAAAATATTTCTATTGAATTATTTATTATTTTTAATAGAAGTAACAAGTAATAACAAATAGAAGTAATAACTTACATTATTTATATTCGACGGATATTTGTCCTCATCTTGTTTGTTGTTAATACAATGTTTCGGCTGATATACCCTCCAGCCTTTAAGAACAAACAAGATGAGGACAAATATCCGTCGAATGTAAATAATATACATAATTCCTCATCTCTTAAATATAGAACTGAAGTAATAACTTGTAATAAAATTTTTAGTTTTAATAAAAGCTAATATTTTCTAAATCTAAATATTTTATTTGAAATTTTATCCTTAGCTGCAATGTTTTAAAGTAGAAATTTTCTTGTTCTGTATTTTTGTCCTGTACTTTTCCAGGTTTATAAATTTAAGAATATTATTTCTCTTGCTCGCATTTTTCCATGTAATACAAGAGTCCTTCCCATTAGATATTTTTTTTTGCACTAGATCTTTATAAAGTTTTCTGTTATTTCTTTTTATAAGATAATCAGAAGAAATGGTGGGGGCCTATAAGTTTGGAGGCCCTCACAAGATACTGAAATTAATGTAGTTGATGTTCAGCTTGTAAAATTGTAGATCAGTATATGTTGGATAAGTAAGGCAGCGAGCTGGCAGAAATGTTAGCACACCAGGTGAAATGCTTAGCAGTATTTCATCTGACTATACGCTCTGAGTTCAAACTCCGCTGAGGTCGACTTTGCCTTTCATCCTTTTGGGGTCAATAAATTAAGTACCAGTTGCATTCTGGGGTTGATCTAATCAACTGGCCCCCCCTCCCCCAAAATTTCAGGTCTTGTGCCTAGAGTAGAAAAGAATATATGTTGGAAAAGTGTGTGTGTGTGCATGCATGCATATGTATATATTCAAATTGTACAATAGAACTCTAGATAAAAATTTTTATCTATATGACATACTAATGTATGTATGTAACTGAAAAGTTAGAGGCTGCAGTGGGCATCTCATGAAAGATTCCTTTAAAGACACTGTGTTAAAAACACAATGTACATCAGAGGTAGACAAAGCAAAAAATCATCCTGGAAGCAACTGTGAAAGTGGATTTCACCATTTTTTCCACTTGTCAATGTTATGCACTTCCAACACAAAGTCTCCTCAGTCAGTCTGAAATATAGAGAAATGTTGAATAAACAATGCATTGGCCTAGCAAAGAGATTGCTAGGCTGAATAAAATCAAATTATGTAATAGAAACAGCTCTAGATTTAAATGTTTATGCATATGGCATATTTAACATGTTAAATATGCCATATGCGTAAACAGAGGCAGCAGTGGTCATCTGGAAAAAAGATTCCTTTATAGATGTAGTGTTTTAAAGAACACAATAAGCTTCAAAGAGATAGTTCTGGTTTGAATTTAACTGTAGAGAAGTTCACTTATAAAAATATTTTGGTATTAGTCATTGATTTGTAACCTGTAATGAAAGGAAACATTGGTTATTGATCCATACAATTTTCCATCCTTTGCATGCATGATTCACTTAAAGTCATTCCATTCTTGATTGTTGCAATCAAAATAAGAAAAGGAGGAGAAGAAAGAAATAAGGAATAGCAAGTATATTAATGTATGTCCTCATTATGAGTTGTGCTTTACAATTAATTATTTCTCTTCACATATTTAACAAATGATTTACAGTGCTTCATATGTACATAAATGGCAAACTTGCCTATTCCCCTTGTATGTTTTGGCAGAATTAATACTGTTCCAATTCATCTTCAGTTTAACTCCTTTATATTTTAAACTAAGTATATATTCCATGAGATAGGTAGAAACCTAAGTTCACAATTAACATCTGTATGCATTTTTAAGAAGGTTTATTGTTGATTGAATGTGATTCTTATTAGCTATTACAAATTTGCAATCATGTGTCAATATTCAAATCCTACTAGAGTCATTTCATTTGGCGGTCATCACACAAAATTAAACAAAGTTAAACATCTTTATTATTAGATAAATAATCAACATCATTTTTACATTATTACTATTATTGATTTACATTATTACTATTATTATGATAAAAGTGTGTTTTATCATTCCCATAACATTTACACTTTATCTTGAATAATCATGCTCTTGGCATTACCATTTTTTTTTCTGATAATTAATAAGAGCATTTGAACTTGGCATTCATTATAAACTGATAAAATATTTATTATTCTTTCACTGTTATAATCATCTCTGTAGTATTTTTATATATTTAAATAAACTGATCCAACATGAGTTAAATACCATAAGGTTTAAAGTGTCTTGTTACCAGCTTATGTGACAAGAAAAAATTATCAGATATCTTATTGAGCCTCTCATACTACTGTATATATATTAGATAGTGTTGCATATAACATTTTTCTTAGTGGTTGTGAGGTTAAGGTGTAAGACTACTGGCTTCATGGTTACAGTTGTCGTATTGTACCCCTAGGAAAAGCACATAACTGTTTATCTCAGTTTGTCTTGTTGAGAAAAAAAAATCGCTTCTACTTCTTAGTTCTTAACTGAAAAGGCATCTTTCTGTACAAGAAACTTGTAAATGGCCAAATCTGATGAAACTGTGTTCATCACGAATGGAATAAACGTTAAGTACAATTTAATATTCAGTCTTAGATCTTTGACACTATTTAATGTAAACATAAATAGCATATATATTAGTTTTAAGCTATTTTGAAAGAATTACATTTGAAAAATATAAACAAACCCTGTTTTGCATGTCTGGCATTCAAACTGGAAAAACCTAACTGCCATATTGGTATTTGTTCTCAGAAAGGAAGTTGCATTTTTTTCTTAGCTTCATTATTTCCTCTTTCTTTTTATATCAATCATCAAAAATTATTATAAGTGTTAATGACTTTAAAGCTATTTGTTTTTCCTATTGAATCTTTAAGGAAATGTATTAGCATTAATCTATTTCACTGTTAATCTGATGAAAAATATAACACTATGACTTTTTATGTAACAAAACCATTCTGAAGACTATTCCTTAACTAATTCCACTGATGTCTATGCTCTCTGTGTTGCTGTGCCTGAGTCTTACTCTGACCGTTTGTATGAAGAAATAAAAAATTTTGCAGAAAATCATGTTGAATGTCTTTATAAGGTAAGAGGTTGTACTTTGAGTTTTGTATAGTTCTTGCCATTTGTTGTTGAGTAAATCTAGCCACCTTTATTTGATGAACAAACCTGTGGGTATAGCAGTTTTGTTGAACTTCATTGTTTGATTAGTGTTCTTAATATGGTACCACATTTTTATGTCCTGATGTGCTCAGAATCAGGACTTAAAAATCAGTGTCTCAATTGTAAAGTTGGTAAAAATTCACAAGAGAAATTTAGCTGTTATATTGAATAGCTGAAAGAGTTATATAAAAGTTCCAGCTTTGGTTCATATTCCCTTGCTATCTTGAATTATATAATATTGTGAGATTTGCTTTTATCTTTTACTTCTTTCAGTCACTATACTGCAGCCATGCTGGGGCACTGCCTTGAAGAATTTTAGTTGAGCGGATCAACACTAGTACTTATTTTTTTAGGCCTGGCACTTATTCTGTCAGTCTCTTTCACCAAACTGCTAAGTTACAGGGGACATACACAGGTTGTTAAGTGGTGGTGGAGGACAGCATAAACACAAAGGCCTGCACACGCATACACACATATACAGGGTGTCCCAGAAAGATTTACCCATTGATAATTCTTAATTATTCAAAATAAACTTAAGGTAGGATAATGAAATATGGCATACATGTTCTAATGTAAATTGTCAATCCATTGCAGTAATTACATTTCAAAATGACCACCTTTCACCTTGATCATAGCCTGCAAAAAAGTGGTCACTGAGTTGCATGAGCACCGTACCACCTCTACATCTAACTTGACACATGAAAACACACAGGCTTTCTTCAGATCTGACACATTTAAATAGGAGTAAGCAGAAACATTACTCTCAGAGATTTAGAGACGTATTACTCAAAGCTTTTGATGAAATAGAAAGGGACATAGCATCACATGATGTGGAAGACAACAGGAGGTTCCTACGAGATAACCTGTTGAGGGCTACTGACCAGATCTGTGGATGGTGCAAAGGCCCCTCTCGACCCAAGGTAACGTGGTGGTGGAACAATGTAGTTGACAGGGCCATTAGGGAAAAGAAACAGGCATGGAAGGACTGGAAGAACGGTGGTAGCAGGGAATTATATCAGATTGCCGGAAGGGAGGCTAGGAGCCAGGTTTACTTAGCCAGAGGGGAAGCAGATAAGAAAAAAAATTTGTTAATGTTCTGTGCCGTGAGGAGCAAATACTTGAAGTGTTTCATGTTGCAAGACAGCGTGTGAGAGAGAATCATGATGTCATAGGAGAGAAATGTGTCTGCATGGATTATGGTTCACTTGCACTAGACAAGGCTGCAAAGAGAGAGACTTGGAGACGCCACTATGAAAGGTTGCTAAATGAAGAGAATGAATGGGAGAAAGAGAGTCTGCTGAATGTCGACCCAACAGAGGGACCAGCTATCCAAATTGACTGTACCTTGGTAGATAAAGCAATTAAGGGTATGAAGACAGAGGAGGCTCCCAGCCCACCAAGAATCACTGCAGAAATGCTTAAAATATCTGTCGGTGTTGGCTATAGTCTAGTCACCTGTATAGTCAATCAGGTGATACATGAAGGAGTCATACTCTATGACTGGTGTAGCAGCACCATAGTCAACTGCTACAAAGGTAAAGGTGATGCATTAGATATGAATAATTACAGAGATATCAAGTTGTTGGATCAGGTAATGAAAGTCACGGAGAATGTCATAGCCCAACTAAGTAGAGAGAGAGTTAGTTTAGATGAGATGCAGTTTGGGTTTGTGCCAGGGAAAAGCACCACTGATGCTATATTTCTGGTAAGACAGCTGCAGGAGAAATACCTAGCCAAAGATGAACCTTTGTACATGGTATTCATTGACATGGAGAAAGCTTTTGACAAGTCCCTCGTTCCCTTATCTGGTGGTCATGAGAGCTGTACAAGCCATGTACAAGGATGCTGTCAGTAAGGTGAGGGCTGGCAACGAGTATAGTGAAGAATTCTAGGTAGGGGTCCACCAAGGATCAGTCCTCAGCCCCCTCTTATTCATCATAGTCCTCCAGGCAGTAACAGAAGAATTCAAGACAGGATGCCCCTGGGAGCTCCTCTATGCTGATGACATTGCTTTAATAGCTGAGTCACTAGCAGAACTAGAGAAGTTTCAGGTGTGGAAGCAAGGTCTAGAATCAAAGGGCCTTAGAGTCAATCTAGAAAAAAACCAAAGTCTTAATAAGTAGGAAGGCAAACAAATTACAAATGCCTTCAGGTAGATGGCCTTGCTCGATCTGTAGAAAAGGCATAGAAACTCCATAAGATGTACCCATAAGAGGTACACATAAGAGGTGCAGCAATATCAAAGGAAGGCTAACTGGGAAGATAGTTTTTGTGTGTGGCAAATGCTCAGGGGCAATAAACACCGAAAATATGCAGAAAACAGCTTCCATCACATGCCAGGGGGAAAAGCTAGAAGTAGTTGATAGCTTCTGTTACCTAGGTGACCAAGTCAGTAGTCGGGGTGAATTCTCCCACAAGTGTAGATGCTAGAATAAGAATAGCCTGGGCAAAGTTCAGAGAGCTCCTACCTCTGCTGGTGACAAAGTGCCTCTCACTCTGAGAAAAAGGTAGACTTTATGACGCATGTGTGCGAACAGTTTTGCTACATGACTGTGAAACATGGGCCATGACTGCTGAGGCTTTGTGTAAGTTTGCAAGGAATGAAGCTAGTATGCTCCGCTGGATGTGTAAGGTCAGTGTGCATACACAACAGAGTGTAAGTGCCCTGAGAGAAAAGTTGGGCATAAGAAGCATCAGATGTGGTGTGCAAGAGAGACGACTGCACTGGTATGGGCATATGGATGAGGACAGTTGTGTGAAAATGTGTCACACCGTAGCAGTAGAGGGAACCTGTGGAAGAGGTAGACCCAGGAAGACCTGGGATGAGGTGGTGAAGCATGGCCGTTGAATGTTGGGCCTCACAGAGGTGACGACAAGTGACTAAAACCTTTGGAGATATGCAGTGCTTGAGAAGATCTGGCAAGCCAAGTGAGACCGTAACCATGGCTTATGCCTGTGCAGCATAATCGGTCCATTTAAGAGTACCCTTCAATCATTGAGCAGTAAACTGCGCTTGTGAAGACCTGGTGAAGTCATTGTCATGGCTGATGACAGTACCGCCTGATTGGCACCTGTGCCAGTGGCACATAAAAAGCACCAATTGAGCGTGGTCAATGCCAGTGCAGCCTGATTGGCATGTAAAAAGCACCATTTGAGCGTGATTGTTGCCAGTGTCACTTGACTGGCTCCTGTGCTTGTGGCATGTAAAAAGCACCATTCGAGCATGGTTGATGCCAGTTCCGACTGACTGGCTCCAGTGCCGGTGGCATATAAAAAGCACCATTCAAACATGATCATTGCCAGTTTCACCTGACTGGCTCCATGCTGGTGGCATGTAAAATGTACCATTCAAGCATGGTTGATGCCAGTACTGCCTGACTGGCTTTCATGCCTGTGGCATGTAAAAAGTACCCACTACACTCCTGGAGTAGTTGGCATTAGGGAGGGCATCTAGCTGTAGAAACTTTGTCAGATCAGATTGGAGCCTGGTACAGCCTTGTGGCTTGCCAGCCCTCAGTCAAACCGTCCAATCCATGCCAGCATGGAAAGTGGACGTTAAATGACGATGATGATGATGATGATGATGATGAACCAGATAGCAAAGTCCATTGAAATACTCTTTGCACTACCCCTGTGTCAAATTGGATGTGTGGGCCGGAGCCCTGTTTTGAGTGAAGATGTAACGGTCACCAAAGGTTTCTCTGACCTAGAATAACACTTTCTCATTCAACATTTCCACATAAACTTTGCTGTTGACCTTGATGCCAGCATTGATGAAGATCAAAGGAGACTTGGACCTATCTTTGCAGCTGTGGCCCATACCATGAGTGAAGCTGGTTTCTGTTGGTGTAAATGACTCCTGCTACTTTCGAGCAAGTCTCCTGCATTACATGTATAAAGCCTATCATTCTGCCTGTTGGTAACTGCTTCCATGGTGAGGATCTTCTCATTGGACCAAATTAACACTTTGTTAGCAGTGCACTTCATCTTAGCTAACATGGTTTCACCCCTATCTAGCTGTTTCTTCTTGGAAGCTGCTGAAATTAACTGCCAGAATTGTTTCTTGTATGCAATTGGCTTTGAATCCTCTTTAAAAATCCTGTGCGTTGACAATTTCGAAATAGCAAGAGCTTTTGCAGTTTTTCTTGCACTCCTGTAGGTATTTCAGTTCATTTACTCCACAACTGTAACTGTTTGTTTGGTATGAATTGATTGTTTCCTACCAAGAATTGGATTGTTAGAGGAAGTAGCAGGCTCCATATATCGTTTCCAGGTATTGAACACTGTTTTACGGCACACATTCAACTGTTTTGTTATATCCTTTTTGCTCACTCCAGCTGTTTTCAAAGCGACAATCTGGTCATGCTTTGCTTTTGATGCTATGTTTGTTTACAAACCTATTACGAATGAATGAAACAATAGATTCATGAACAAAAGACATATACAAATCTTTATGTAGAATGTAGATAATATTTGAAGTCTCTCTGAGACCATTGAACTTGATGCTATTAATGTTCCATTTAAATTGCTGGAGATCAATACCGGCAAGAAAGACATTAGCAGGGAGAACATCCTAAAGGGTTGATGTTCTGGGGAGGAAGGACTGAACATAGTGGTCAATGTCAGGTGGACACAACAAGTGTGATAATAGGGAGATGAGCTGGTTGGGGTGTGAGTGGTGGAGGTATAAGATAGTCAACTCTGAGGAATAGAGGCCATTATAATGGCAATATAAAAGACAATGGAGACAGCACTTCTGTAGTCTGAGTCTTGAGCATATCCATTAGTAATTAAATGCCAATCAGTCGAGTGGCTTTTCTCTGAATTCATGTCCAGGATGTTGGTGTGTGTAGTAGCAGCATTGTTCTAGATGTGGGAGTATTACTCATTTGTGAATCTAATGTAAGCATGGTAGAGTGTCAGCAGCTGCTGAGGCCTGAACTGATATTCGTTAGGAAGAGTTTTAAACATGGGTAAATCTTTCTAGGACATCCTGTACACAATGGGCTTCTTTCAGTTTTCGTCTATCAAAGCTTTTCACAAGGCTTTGGTTTGCCCAAGGCTATAGTAGAAGACACTTGCCTAAGATGCTATGCAGTGGGACTGAACCTGAAACTGGTTGGGAAGTAAACTTCTTACCACACAACCACACCTGTGCCTATGTTAATTTTATAATGCTTTCTTTTTTTCTTGTTTTTTTTTAATATATCTTTTGCTACAGTTCATAAGATACTGTATTCTAGCATTTTGTTTTATCTAGCAATTCATATGTAGCTTCTTAATGTTTTAATATATCTGTTTCTATACTTATGGTGATAATTACAATTGTTTGCTTGATTTGTACTACAGTACAATATTTTAAGCAAATATAAGGTGGCAAGCTGGCAGATTTGTTCACGTGCTGGGCAAAATGCTTAGTTGCATTTCGTCTGCCTTTAAGTTTTAAGTTCAAATTCTGCTGAGGTCAACTTTGCCTTTCGTCCCTTTTAAGTACCAGCTGAGTACTGGGGTTGGTGTAATCAACTTACTGGCCTTGCTGCTAAAATTTGAAGCCAATATTTTAAGTAAATATACTAAGTCAAAGGAGTAGAGCAAAAGATGGGAGATTTTGAAGAATATATAATGATAATAATTTTAGTTAAAATTATCAGCATGAGAGCTGCAGCTATTATCAAATAACTGACAGTTCATATATCCTCACAAGTGCTTTACTATTTCCTTACCAAATATAGTAATTCTTACAGTACTGCAAGTAACTGAAACTGTCATTGGTTCCTGAACCATATGTAACCACAATTTAAAAAACTGGGGTTACACACTTTTCTGTGCGAGAAATCAAGATTAGTATTATTTTAAAAAGTACTTTCTGACAAATGACTTCCTATTTGCACCATGTGCATTTGTATCTGTTGGACATTTTGGGATTTTTTTTCTTGTTTCAATTTTCAAGTATTATGGCAGATATACCTCAAGCAGTGAGTTGAAATTCAGTGATATTATTTATTAATGATTTATTTGTTGTTGTCTATTTATTGATTTAATGATTTAATTAGAATAAGAGAGCTTGGACTTGAAGTAAATAATCAGACAGATACTTCAGTGTCATCTATACACACCAGCAATCTAAATGATATCAAGATTTATTAATTTTGAGTTGGAGTGGATTGATCACATAATCATTGTGTTAATGCTTTCATTTGTGGTGTTGGCCCTCAAAAAATTTTCAACTTAGAAGTAAAGTCTGTGGTACATTTTCTTCAACTTTTTCCTGAAGAGATTTTTGTTGTTGTTGTTGATGATGATGATGATGAGTGATAAAATTACATGATATATGCATCAACAGAGCAACACCACAATGAAGGAGATGAAGGCATATCACTGAATATTTTTTCAAATACAAGTTGTGCAGCTTCACAACCACATTCACAATGTATATCAGCATTTGTTACATCTCATTAAGTTCCATCCAAATTCATGGAATAGTTATATTTGTACGATTTTTATACTGGAATAAATGCATTTTCATCAAAATTGCTTCTTTCTAACCAGATTGGGAGATTTTCATTGAGAAATTCTTACACAAATTTATGAATTAAATAAAATAGGGGCTGAGAAAATATAGCTAATATTTTGTGATTTTACATACTGCTAGTAAAGAATGAAAATAAGGATGGTAAGGCATGTTGACACAACAGTGTGTTGATGATGTTCTGTTATATTGTTTTCTTTAATACTGTCACAGTTTACTCTAAGATTATAAGCTTCTCTGTCCTTCTTATTAATTTTAGACTGTTCGAAATGATAGCAACATATTATCAGCATACCACAAACATTGGCAAGAATACAGTCAAGGATCCATATATTTGAACCAACTTTTTGGGTAAGTTTAATAAAAACAATATAATCTCACCAATTTTTATTTAATCCTTTGTACTGATTGAGCAAGTTACAGGCTTTGATATGAGATGAGAATAACTCAGTATCAAGTATTGTGATCCAATTACATCAAAATCAGTGTCTTCCTGTTGTCATCTCCATTTATTCTCCTAGATGTAGACATCCCAAAATATTTTGGAGCAAGACTGTTAAGTAACTCTGCTTTACAGTAGATACACCATGTTGTATGAGGTAACTAAAAGAGTTGGCAACAGGAAGGACATGAGGTCATAAAGCTGTTATTGAAAACCTACCCAACCCACGCCAACATGGAAAAACAGGTGTAAAATGATACGAACTAGTAATGATTAATAATATCTTTACATGGAATTAATTATTTTGTATGTTTTATGGTACGTATTATGTAAATTTCCTTTATTGCAAATCTTTAACATTGAATGATTTATTCTGGATATTGTCTGATGTATGTAAAATATTTAACTGAAAAAGAGTATATATAGTTCTGATGGTGCCTAAACTCAGTGCTACAATTCTTTGGTTATCACACCCATAGTCTTTTGTTTCTTTTTTAACTAAGGAAGTAAAAGGAAGGAGCAGGCAGTACCCATGACATCTGAGACCATTGAACTTGATGCTATTAATGTTCCATTTAAATTGCTGGAGATCAATACCGGCAAGAAAGACATTAGCAGGGAGAACATCCTAAAGGGTTGATGTTCTGGGGAGGAAGGACTGAACATAGTGGTCAATGTCAGGTGGACACAACAAGTGTGATAATAGGGAGATGAGCTGGTTGGGGTGTGAGTGGTGGAGGTATAAGATAGTCAACTCTGAGGAATAGAGGCCATTATAATGGCAATATAAAAGACAATGGAGACAGCACTTCTGTAGTCTGAGTCTTGAGCATATCCATTAGTAATTAAATGCCAATCAGTCGAGTGGCTTTTCTCTGAATTCATGTCCAGGATGTTGGTGTGTGTAATAGCAGCACTGTTCTAGATGTGGGAGTATTACTTATTTGTGAATCTTAATTTGAACCTGGTAGAGTGTTGGCAGCTGTTGAGGCCTAATACATTTTCTATCTCTGAAGAAAAAGGGTCAGTCTTTGGGATGTGCTTTTGTCAGGTAAGAGAGCTCTAGTTAAGTGCCACTCATGTTTAGGAGTGTGTGGTGATGTTTTCTTAGTAGTGTTTATTGGTAGTGCTTGAGCTATTTTGATGTTAAAAGAGACTAGGTTGGCATGGCTCTGCTGTAGACGCTCTCAAGATTTCTGTGCATGGAATCAATGCAGGCTTTGTATGTGGTGTCTAGGTTGTATGGATGATGCATGACTGGGGAAAGTTAGTCTCTGGATATGCTTGCAAGGCTTTGCCGATGTCTACAACAATAACATTGTTTTCACTGAACTTCTCTAAAGTGAGAGTTAACTGGTTCATGATCTCTCTAGGAGTTGTAAGCCAAAATTTTAGAGCTGACCTGAAAATACATTTTTATTTGATGTCAATGGCAGTGGGAACAAAATGGCATGGGTTATGATTTAAAATCTCACTGGAAGGAATTTTTTTGTCTTTTTGTAAGATTAAGCCATAGCTCTCTTATATTTTAGATATAGCTTCCAAGAAGATGTAACTCAATAGAGATTTGTCCAACCTGCCTGAAATCGACTCTGACTCTGTGGTACAAATGTCTTGTTTTCAAAAGTTCTGAATTAAAATCTTCCACCAAACCTTAGTCACAATTTATGTTTCTAATACTAGCTTAATGATAACTAAGTTATTTTACTAAATTTTTTGTTATATTTAAAATCAATTGAAAGAAACACAGAGTATCTCAGCAGAAATATGGTAACAAAGGGGTTAAATCTACTGAATCCAACACCCTATCTCTGTTGTTTCCCAGGATAAATGGAAACCAGAGTTTCTAAAGAGCCTAAAGATCCTTGAAGTTTCTTAAAGGATTAGCATTAACTAATGGATAATTTTGCTAGATTTATATAAATTGATTATATTGACATTTATTGATTTGCCACAGTAATGAAAGTTTTTTTATATTATATATTCTCCAGTTCCATATATATGATAATTATTAATTTCTATTATTAACATGTTTCAGTTATTTAAATACAACTTACATAAAGAAGCAAAAACTGTCTGATGCTGATCTGGCATATGGTTCTTTTAACTATGAAGCCAGTGATCAGAAACTTGAAATTGGTGAGGTGAATATTTTAGACTGTATTCAATTTTATTTTTTCATTTCTTGTGGAATTTATTTGTAATTTTTATTTGAACTTGTTACATTTTTTGAAGATCTATTTAAAGAATTTGATAAAATTAAAATGTTTTTGAAATTATCTTCATGTTCGAAAATATTGATGTACTGACTAAAAACTAAGTGTTTATGAAATATATTCCTCTCTGAATATGAATTACCTTTTATTAGTTATTGTTTTATTTGACATCTGTACACTACTGGTATGTATTTTATCAACTTAGCAAAATGAGAAACATCTTAAGCATGATGTGTCACATTTATAGGAAATGAAATCCTGTCATTGGTTTTGTTTTAGTCACAAAATTAATATTTATAAATAATGTGAGGGCAGTAGAGTAGTAAAAATGGTAGATCACTGGACAAAATACTTTATAACATTTACTTACCTTTTCTTACATATAAATTGCAAATTCTATTAGGATTGACTTCATCTTTTAGCTCTCTAGGATTGAAAACATCAGTACTAGTATTTGTAGTATGTTGTCGATGACAGATGTGGTTTCTGCAATTTCTTGTTGAACAACCTGCACAGTGATCAAATATTTGTGCTGTAAATTAACTCACTCCATCCATCAAACCTACATTGCCTGTACAGGAGCATGGTGCACCACATACAGATGTTGAAGTGGTCACAGAGCACTAGGAAATTAAGTGTTTTGCTCAAGAACATTATGTACCTCCTGTTCTGGGAATGCAAACCATGATCTTGTAATCATGAATGTAACACTCTAGCCACCAGGCTATGTGCCCTTAGTTATACACTACAGTTGACTATATCTCTTAGAAGTTTTATCATGGTTACAGTTCAGTCCCATTGCATAGCACTTTGTGTAAATGTCTTCTACTATAGTCCAGGGCCAGCCAAAGCATTGTGAGTGGATGTGGTAAATAGAAACTGAAAGAACTCCATCATGTCTTTATATATATGTGTGTTTTACTTTCTCCTTTCCTTGACATTGCTTGATAGTTGTAAACAAGTGTTGTCATCATGCAAGTGGTATCAGTCATTTCCAATCTTACATGAAAACAAGTCTGATCATGGAGAAGTATTACCTTACATGGAAACAGGTGAGGTTGGCGATAGGAAGGATATTTGGCTGTTGAAAATCTGCCACAAATTTCATCTGACTCATGCAAGTATGAAAAAGTGGCCATTAAAGCAACAATGATAGATAGATAGATAGATAGATAGAAATTGATGCTCAGTTGGTAGAATTGTTAGCATGCCAGGCAAAATGCATAGTGGCATTTATTCCAGTTTTACATTCTGAGTTAAAATTCTGCTGAAGTTGACTTTGCCTTACATCCTTTCAACGTTGAACACTAGGGTTGAATTAATAGACTAAGCCCCTCTACTGAACTCACTGGCCTTGTGCCAAAATTTGAAACCAATATTATAAATTGACTTCTTTTGATCTTTTCTATTCTAAAGTTGTGTTTGGATATATGGAAACGACACATGATTGAGCCATTAAAATTACAGTTAATATTGCTGATATTACAAGAAATTCAAAAGTGAGTTACAGCTAAAATTCTTTTGTATCTCTTCTTTTCAACTTAAATGCAAACATATGCTTCTATTATTTTCCAAGTAAAGCACAAAAAAAAAAGAGCAATTAATATGGTATTTTTAGTAATATATTAGTTATTATGTTTAAAGAAAAAAAAACGAAGCTCAAGAATAAAAGCTAGAAAGGAGGGTATCTTACAGTTCTATATGTAAGAGATGAGGAATTATGTACATTATTTACATTTGACGGATATTTGTCCATTTTGTTTGTTGTTAACACAACATTTTGGCTGATATACCTGATGAAGGCTGGAGGGTATATCAGCCAAATTGTTGTGTTAACAACAAACAAGACGAGGACAAATATCCATCAAATGTAAATAATGTAAATAATGGAGGGTATTTTGATACATTTTTTCCTTCTTAGTAATTTAAAATTGAATTGATAAATGTGAGGTGTTTTCATAAACCAAAGGATGGAGATCAAATTGAAATAATTTAAAAAATCAAATGGAAATTTGTGTGAATTCAAATCAATAAAATTATATTTTTTATTAAATTTTTATTCAGATTAAGTACAAATTTCCAATGATATTGTTCACTAATGCATGCAATAAAAAATAATTCAAATTTCAATTTTATATTAATTTCTTTTCTTCATTTTATGCTTATGAAAACATCTCACTTTTATCAATTGGCAATTTCAAACTGGAACCATGTGCAGTTAATTTCATCATTGTTGTTATTATTGCTATTATTTTTATATGCATATTTGCATGTATGTATGTATGTGTGTTTCTATATATGTATAATTATGATTATTACAAGGCACTAAGATATGGTAATAAAAAATTATTCACATAGGTGAGAGTATTAAAAATAATTGTGCTTATTCTCTGAGTAATTGTAACAGTCACACACTACTATATAGTAATAAAAAAAACTAACTCTAACCTAACTACTAAAAACAATATTGTTAGAAGGGAAAATAAATTATGTAAGAAGATATTCTGGAAGGTATTTTCCTGGGCTTTGGATAAACACTTCACTCCATCTAGCAATACAGGGAAATTTTCAAAAGACATACTGTAAAACTTGCCTGTCCTGCCATGTCTAACCTCACAAAAAATATTGCAGGTTTAATTGTAGGAACTTATATCATATCCTGACTAGCAACAATGTCCTTGACCACCTTGGAATTAAATATGTTTTGAACCCTCCAGCTTACACCAATATCCTCTCTGACTTAGTAATCTCATCAGTAAACCAAATTCTAATAATAACATCTAAATTTAAACATCACTGGTATAACTACCTGCACACATTTAAGAATAGGAATAAAGCTAGCTGTACTTCATTAGCTTGATATATTTGAAAGTTTACTGACAAAAATATATATTACACAATTATGTGGTCAATTATACATTCAACACAGCTTTATAAAAGTAGTGGAGACAGATAGGAGTTATATACATATAGTAGAAGTATTGGAAATCCTTAGACGCAATGCATAAGATCTTTAAATGCTCCTACTTACATAATAAGTCTTTTTTGCATATTGTAATTAACTAACCCCTATAATAACTAAACCAGATGCTCTGTCTTCAGAGTCCTGTTTAACCTATAAATCCCTTATCCTGATGTTGCCACCCTGTAATGATCTAAATTACTATATGCTACATAAACAGAATGCTTCATTAATTTGTTGCAGAGATCGAAATGGCGGGTATGTTAACCAGGCTGTGCTACACGGGGTCATCAATTCTTTTGTTAATGTTGAAGAGTACAAAAAGAAAGAACAGGTTCAGGTAAGCTGAACTCCTTCTCACTATATATAATTGGAAATATATTTTTTTGTTCTCATGATGCTTCAGAAACCAGAGCTAACATGTGGTCCATGAAAGGATTTCATTTTTCTTCACAATTTGGTGATATATGATGTTAAGTTCATCACTTGAAGTAGGTAATACTGGGGAGAATATTTGTGGTATTAGATTTAGATGAGCAATTAATAAACTTTGATATTCCTTAAGTTACTGCAATTGAAGTTCATTATCATTTCACTTTAGGGTCTGTTTTCCATATTGGCATGAGTTGGACTTTTCGATAAATTGGAACAGATTATTAGCAATACATAGGTAGCCTGTGTATTTTATTTGTTGATTGTATCAATGTTGTAAAGATATTTCTAATAAATATCAAAGATACTTTTAATAAATGCTCTTAATGCAACATTGAGTCTTTGTTTATTTAGTTGTGGTTCTACTACCTTCATTTTAGGACTTAGTGTTGGAACATAGGATTTCTATATATTTCAGTTGGATAAGGAAAGCATTCAACTGCTATACTGAAATTCCATTGGTACAGAACGTTTTTTGATCTCGCACTGAATTAAGAATGTCCCTAATGGACTTTAACATGTTTTCATTATGTAAACAAGCTCTATCAATGACCCAGCAAACCACTCGTTTGCTTCAGTGAGTTATAACTATCATCATCATCATCATCATTTAATGTCTGTTGTCCATGCTGGCATAGGTTCGATGGTTTAACCAGAGCTGGCAAGTTGGAAGGCTGCACCAGACTCCAGTCTGATTTGGTATGGTTTCTATGGCTGTATGCCTTTCCTTATGCTAACCACTTCAAGAGTTTAATGGGTGCTTTTATGTGCCACCAACACGGGTGCCATTTGAATGACACTAGTATCTGCCACGACTGCAATTTTACTTGGCTTGATGGGTATTCTTCTCAAGCACGACATAATGCCAAGAGTTTTGATCATTTGTCATTGCCTCTGTGAGGCCCAACATTCAAAAGGTGCTTTTCATGTGCCACAGGCATTGGCCACTTTCCCTCCGTGAGGCCCAGTGCTTGAAAGGTGCTTTTTACGTGCCACCAGCATGGGTGCTAGTTAGGTGACACCAGCATCAGCCACGACTGCAATCTCACTTGACTTGACAGGTCTTCTCAAGCACAGCATATCATCAAAGGTCTCGGTCATTAGTCATTGCCTCTGTGAGGCCCAAAGTTCAAAGATCATGCTTCACCACCTCGTCCCATGTCTTCTTGGGTCTACCTCTACCACAGGTTCCATTCAAAGTTAGAGATCAGCACTTCTTTACACAGCTGTCCTTGTCCATATGCACCACTTGACCATACCAGCACATTTGTCTCTCTTGCACACCACATCTGATGCCTCTTATGCCCAACTTTTCTCTCAAGATGCTTACACTCTGTCGAACATGCACACTGACATTGCACATCCAGCAAAGCATACTGACTTCATTTCTTTCAAGCTTACACTTGTCCTTGGCTGTCAGCCATGTTTTACTGCCATGTAACATAGCTGTTCACACAGACGCATCATTCAATCTGCCTTTCACTCTGAGGGAGAGGCCCTTTGTTGCCAGCAGAGGTAGGAGCTCTCTGAACTTTGCCCAGCCTATTTTTGTTCTCACAGCTATGCTCTTGGAGCATCCACCTCTGCTACTAAGTACAGCAGGAAGAATGTGGATGATGTAATCAAACATAAGGACACACTATACTTAATAGAATATTGGTTAGAGGAAACTGTCAGCACATGCTGCAACAGTACAATTTAACAGGACACCTCCAATCAAAGAGATGTGAGATACATGAATCCCTGTGTATAACAGCTTTACTGGGAGATTCTTGTGCCAGATTTGGTCAAATGCATTGCTGGTATAAAATGCAACAACATTGCCTTTGCCAATCTTTTCAATAGAAAGAGTCTACTTGTGAGTGGCATAGGAGATTAGGTCTGTGGGATGTCAGGCTCTGTAGAACCTGAATTAATGTCAACAAGGAAGAAGAGAAAGTCAAGGTGCTGGAGAAGGTAATACTGAGCAGGGGTGATAAATTGCATCTGTTATGGAAATTATACTCTATCGCATGTCTCAAGATATTGCAATAGATTTTTGTAGAGAGAGAAATATTGAAGAATTTGGCAATGACGTTGCGATAGTTCAAGATAGAGAATAATGGAAAAGACATTGTCAAGGCTAGCAGCTTTACTGGCTTGAAGTGACTGGAGATGCTTTCACACTTGACCTGTCCATGTGTATACATGGAGAAAGGATATTTTGGAGAAGTTTTGTCAAGTATATTGCATTGTTGAGATAGAAGCACAGTAAGCAGTAAGTAGCAAACTTTCTCTGCAGGAGTGCTGCTTCAAGGACCATTTTGTTTGAGTTGTGAGCAGGAGGATTCTGTCTGACAACAAGTTCCAGTGTTAAAAGCAGGTGAGCTGGTAGGCTGTGCTAGGCATGATAGTAGTTTACATGATGCAAACAAATTTTCAGATGGTAGTAATAATTTTTATCTCAATTGATATAATTATGTGCCATTTGGAAAGTATGTTCCATATCTACCAATGCATTTAATAGTGATTTTTAATGATTTATTTTAAGCAACCTTTTAGATAATTGCAGTTAAGCCAGATAAAACTGAGGGAACATTTTAAATTGCAACAAAATAAAGAAATATAACATTCATTTGCTATTAACCCTGATATAATTCTGGTTTAGGAAAGTGCTAATATTGCTTTTATAGCAATTTTAGTTGCAGTTAAATTAATTAACAATTAGAAACTATCAACTGCATATCCTATTTTTTAATGCAATCTCCATCATCATACATCTACTTTTTCAGGCTAGTAATACATAGTTTGGGAATAACATCACAAGTAAATTCATATATGGAAAAAAAGATTGAAAACTAAAAAAATAATGTATTTCTTTTGCAGATAATTATAAAATCCAACTATTTGAATACAAATAGTCAATTTGATCAAATTGATTAACTGAGAATGAATAATTATGTATCCGAAATGAATAAGTAAATTCTGATGTATATATTGATTATATATACATATGTACAGGGTGTTCAGGTTAAATTTGATGATTTTTGTTGTAGAGCATAAAGATTAAAGTTGTAGTTGAGAAAAAGTTAGTTGACATGGACTGGAGATGTGACAAGGACAGCTGCAACAGAGACTAAGAAGGGACATAGCAGACGTTCTGATGGCATACACACAGTTATATTTATCCAATAACTGATGAACAAGGCTTTAGGCTCAATTCAGATAGCTATGTGAAGATGCCAAAAGGTTATGTGTGACAGTAGGATTTGACTCTTTACCATACTTCCAGAAAGAGTCAGAGAATTCCTACAACTTCACCAGCTCCAATTTCAGGCCTCTTAATTTTCCTGATTGTAATCCCATTGATTTGCTATGTGTAGAGCATGGTTGAGAAAGACACCAACCACTCTGCCTGCAACACCAAGGCCAAGCTGGTGGCCAACATCAAGGAGGTGTTTGAAGATCTTCCCAGGGACATGAAGAGGAATGCATGTGCCAGGTTTTGGAACGCAATGAAGAATGCATGCACCAAGCTCTGAAGCTGTCTTGAGGCTGTGGTGCAAGCTGAGAGCAGCCACTTTGAGTAAACTGTTATCTGCCAACCATAATCTAGCTGATATTTTTTGATTTAAAAAAAAAAATACTTCTATTTTTGGATGATATATTGTGTTTTCTTTTCCTTTTATGCAAACTGTCAAATTTAGCCTGAATACCCTGTATAACTTCTTTAGTTGTTTGTTTTAGCCATTATAGCTAATGCTATAGTGGACCACCACTGTTAATATAGATTAAATTATATAATAATTTTGTGATTTATAAGAAATTGCTAATATACATATCCAAATACAGTGATGTATTACCAAAATCAAAGCATGTATCACCTGCTAAAATATATATACTTTTCAAATTGTAATATATGTAGAGGAATCTGAGAGAAAGACAAGCAAACTGTATAAATTAAATAATTTAAATTCTGTAATTAAAAGTCTAAAATAATCCAATTCTGAATAATGATGCACCAGCATGAAAGATGTTTTGACTAGCACATCAGATAGAGCTTACTTTTCTTCATGGAGAACATCCCCAATATTGTCTTTTTCTTCCTTTTGTTTGGATTAGTTTATGTAAATTTCTTTTTTCTTATTTTCTTTTTTATGATTTCTGACTTTGTCTAACATTATATTTTCCCAATAAAGCCATTAGTGGTTAATCAGTAATATCAGTTTTAAAATGTTGGTAGTCATGATATGTTAAGTCTTCTTTTGATATAGAAGAATAAAAGCATTGTCTCTGTATATATTAATAATATTCCTTACAATGTAATGCCACAGCTTCATTTCAGCTCTTCCAATAGGCCAATGTAAGAGAAATTGATCTAGTCATCCCACTTTTTCTATGTATGCTTTATGCTTTTTGTTTACAATTATCCACTCCTGGTTGTGTATTTGTATTTACTGTTTGTCTCTGAATGTGGTGACAAACACTTTTGTTATACTTTAATATCCTTAATTTCTCTGGGTGGATCTCTTCTATTCATTATAACTGTACCACTGACCTGTATGTTGATGGCTTTCAGGTGTTCAACCAACTTGACAGTGAAATCTTTATTGATTATGGTGAGGTAAAGAGAAATTCAAAACCATATCATAATCCAGTACATACATTTTAACACTTCCTTACCTTTTTCTAGTATAGACTATTCTGAGTCTGCCTTGCAAGAAATACTAAATTTTGATGTGCTATTTTCTCTGAATTCTGAGCAAGTATTAGATTTCTAATTTTTTTTAATGCTCTCATTCTGTTTCAAGTTCTATCGGAAGCTGTTTGAAACCCGTTTTCTTCAAGAAACTGGAGAATATTATAAACAGGAAGCTGCTAAGTTAAAGGTTGAATTCAATTGTTCTGAATATATGGAGAAGGTGAGTAAACTGAAGTTTACAAAACAGTATTATGTTATAATTCTATAGTATTCTTTGAGTAACTCTGTCAACTTTGGTGTTCCCACAGTTTGTTTATGGCTCCCACATCCTTTCTCTTATATATTAGTGACTTACTTGCTATCATCTGTAACCTACTTATTCCTAAGCAGATGATACCATTCTTTACTCTCCCCTAATCTTCCTCACACAGACTTCATCCATATGCATTCTTAAACAGGTTACATGAAACCTATTGCCATAAACAGAAACCTCATAAACGTTGTCCAAAAAGTATCCTGATAATGTTGTCTCTTTCAACAACACAAAGACACAACTATAATTTTACACCTCACCTTCTCATCTTGGAAATGTGCAATTATTAGGTGCTATAACCTCTGTTGGTCTCTCTTGGTCATTTCATATTCATAACATAGTGAAAACTGCATCCTAAAGGTTTAACTTTCAATGGGCAAAATATATTTTAGCTCTATGTAAATGTATATAAATGACAATAAAATTTAAGGGAGATCTGCTATAGAATGCTGCAACCATCAGATCATATTGAAAACAAAGTTATCTAATTAATTGTCAAAGACTCACCAATATATTGTAGATGTGCCTAGTCTACTGTTACTACAATGGCCTATTTTTTGAATTAGTCAATTTCATGCCACTTCTGCTCAAGCCCAACTGATACACATTGTCTCCATTGTGTCATTCTTGTTGTGTCTCTCTACTCTGCACTAATTACTATGCACATTTCTTCTTCTCTAGAGCATCAGATCTTTGGTATCCCTTCTCATCCATGATATACAAACTATATCAACCACACCAATCTTTGTGTCTTTGAAAGCCTTAGACACTGCTCCTTCCACATAAGTAAATCTTAAAAAAGAAATAAAAAATTCACTAATGTGAAACGTAAATTGTTTGCAATCAGTTGGTAAATGGTGTTGGTAAACTGAGCAGCTGATTATGTTTACTTCACATGATTTTGGATTTAAGGAACAATAAAAGGATTACATTTGTCTCAGTATTTGAACAAAGATTTTCTTAAATTAAAAATTATTAATTATATAAAGCTTTAAAAAAAACAGGGTGACACAAATCTTTTGAAAAGAAGCATTTGTATTTTGTCGGTGCTTTTGCTGTTTACAGTTTTTCAAATACACATGTTATGGGATAATCTGTATAGAAGAAGTTGTTTTTAGCAGCAGTATTGACTATTTCTGTTGTATAATGAAACTACACCTCTCCCGGTAAAAAGTGGAAGTAGCTAGCCATTATAAATAGACCAGTAGCCAGTGAACTCGAGAAGGTAAAGAAGGCCAGAAGGTCGAAAGTATGTTTAGACTGTTGATAGTCATGTCTGTGCTGATATAGTAATCATACTGTGATACTAACTAACGTTATATCGATCCAAATTTTTGAGGATAATAGCACTGTATAACTGGGGGGTCATACAGTGCCAGATAGAACCATCCTGTTGACAACTTCGGAATATAACAATACCTGTCAGAGTGACAACCATCATCAAAAAACAGATACAACAGTGGCAAAAGACCACCTTACAACAGTGGCAACGAGGAAACACAAATTTATGTGGAGTGAAAAAAAAAACATTCACGTAGAGAGTTTAAACTAATTCACGTGGAGAATTAAATACCTTGACAAAAAAGAAACAAAAGTCTTGTGCAAACTTACAAAAATTGTAAGATATGGAAGACTTGTTAGCTGGGATAGTTGAGTTGCAAAACCAACAACAACAACTCAAGGGACAACGAGACCAACAACAAGGATTGCAGCAGCAAATGTTACACTTAATGAAGTTGATAACCAAACCAGAGAATACATTTTCACCTGACCATGTAGCAAGTTCCATAAGTGAATATGACTCTGAAGGAGGAGTAACCTTCAAGGCTTACTTTCAAAGATTTCAGCAAATTTTTGAAAAAGAATGCCAGGATTGGATGGACGATATGAAAACGCATCTAGTTTTAAGAAAACTAGTGACAGTAGAGCATGAGAAGTATAGTAACTTCATATTGCCAAAAAAAAACGTCTGACAAATTTCACTGACACAGTTGACATTTTGTGCAAAATGTTTAGTGAAAAGAGCTCACTGTTTAATACTAGATGGAAATGTTTAAACATAGAAAAAAGCGAAGATGAAGGCTTCACTACTTACACAGGCAGAATCAACAAAGAATGTGAGAGATTTAGGCTAGATATGCTTACTTCAGATTCTTTCAAGTGTTTGAGTTTTTGCACAAGGATTGACAGATAGAAGGGATGCAGAAATGCAAATGAAAATTCTGTCTAAACTGGAAATGAACCAGGATCTGACATTGCAGAAACTGTCGGAAGAGTGTGACAGGATATTAAGATTAAGGCATGACATGGAAGAAATTCAATGGAAAGAGTGTTTCCACCAGTGCAAAAAAGTTGGAAGACAAAGTGTTGCAAGAAAAACAGAAAAAATATCGGGATGTAGACCCATGTATGGCATGTGGTGGGATGCACCTGGAAAACGATTGTCCATATAAAAAAGCAAAGTGTTTTAGCTGTGGGTTTACAGGACATATAAAATCGCACTGCAAAACTAGTTTTAAGAAAACAAAATGGAACAAATAAGAAAAAATAGATAGTTTGTCAGTTGGAAAAGTTGTGACTACAGCAAACAGAAAATTTGTAAATGTAAGAACTGAATATACTAGTTTTAGAATGCAGTTAGACACAGGAAGTGATATCACAATCATAAATGAGAAAACATGGGAACAAATAGGTAAACCAAAATTATGTAGTTCAAACAAAATAGCACACAGTATTATGGGAAGAAAATTATATTACATGGCGAGCATGTTTGTAATATAACGTTTAAAGGTCGAACCAAAAAAGTATATGTTTATGTGTTGAAAAAATCCATGAATTTATTTGGCACCGAATGTATGAAGAAATTTAATGTTTGGGATACACCCATAAGTGTTTTGTGCAATAGCATAACCGGAGCAGTCAAACGATTGAACGAGGTCAATGAACTGAAACAAAAAAATAATGATGTGGAACATTGTGTGTGAACTACCAGTAACTTTGGAAGAAATAAAAAGAAGTGCAAGAAATGACAAATTTATTAATGAGACAAAAAGAAAACTGTGGTTGACAAAAAGAAATGAAGAAAGGTCTGATGCAAAGAACTGCCAAGATGTGAACGTGTACTCTATATGTGATGGTGTACTAATGTAAGCTTAGAGGGTGGTCATACAACTGACATTACAGAAGAGAATGCTAAAAGAGTTTCATGTGGGACACCCAAGCATCTCTAGAATGAAAGTGCTGATGTGAAGTTTCGTATACTGGCCAAGCATGAACAAGAAGGTTGAAAACCTGGTAAAAGGCTGCAGAGGATGTGTGCTGGCAGTGAAACTACCTACAACAAAATGTGAACCTTGGCTGGAAATGAAAATACCATGGTCCCAATTGCATATCAATTTTGTAGGCCCGGTAAATGGATATTATAACTTAATAGTAGTGGACAGCTACACAAAATGGCCTGAGGTTGTGAGGTGTAAACAAACAACCTCATATATGGTGATAAACTTCTTACATGAGCTGTTAGCAAGATTTGGTGTACTGGATATAATTGTCTCTGACAATGGAACACAGTTTGTATCCTGTGAGTTTTAAAGATCCTGTGAGATGTTCATGCTAGCATTGTATCACCCTAGATCGAATGGAAGGGCCGAACAGTTTGTGGACAATTTTAAGAGAGCTTTAAAGAAAGCTAATAAGGAAGCTACAGATGAGTCTCGATTCAACAATTCTTAAGACTATACAGGCTAACTCTGAACCCAAATGTGCCAGAAGTATGTTCACCAGCAGAATTGATGTTTGCAGAAAGGTGAAGTCAGTATTTGATAAACTGTTACCAGTGAAAAAAATATACGTGCTAATAAAGACATGCCAAAATTCTTCAGAATAGGTGATAAGGTATATGTAAGAATGTACAAAAATGGCAAGCAATACTGGGAAGAAGGAGAAATTGTAACATACATAGGAAGAATGATGCAGAAAGTTGTGACCACAGCAAACAGAAAGAAGCAGAAATGGAATGGAAAGGAGACATAGAAATCAGCTTAAAGAAAGCGTCATAGAAAAGGAACCAACAAGAGTAGAAGTACCAATGGATTGGCTATATGACACTTTTCAGGTTCCAACAGCGTTACAAGAAATCAAAACCACACACACAAGGAAAAGGAAGAATACTAAATTTCTAAAAGTAGACCCTGAGAAGAAAAGATATTAAGTATGTATATATATATATATATATATATGTATACATATAAAAGAAAAAGGAGGAGGTAGGGTGAATAAAAGAAACTGATGTTAAATAAAAAAAATTAAAAGGGGAGATGTTGTATAGTGAAACTGTACACCCCTCCCAGTGAAAAGTGGTAGTAGCCACCTATTATAAATAGACCAGTAGCCAGTCGACATGAGAAGGTAAAGAAGGCCAGGAGGTCAAAAGTACATGTAGACTGTGTTGGTAGTTGTGTTTGTGCTAATATAGTGGTCATACTGTGATACTGAGTGGATGTTGTATCGATCCAACCTTTTGAGGATAATAACACTGTACGACCCCCAGTTGTACAGTGCCAGATAGAACCATCCTGTTGATGACTTCAGAATATAACAATATCTGTTAGAGCGACACCTGTTGTCACAAGACAGATACAACAGTGGCAAAAGACCGCTTTACAACAATTTCTAGTTTGGTTTTGGATTTAGAACTCTTATAAAGTATTTTTCTTTCACCTTTTGTAGTTGACCTTTTTCTTTTGTTTTAGAAATGGGAATGTTTTGAATTTTCCATCTCCATAAATGTCTCTATGTTCACTATTTCTTTCTTATAATATATATATATATATATATATATATATATATATATATATATATATATATATATGTGTGTGTGTGTGTGTGTGTGTGTGTATGTGTGCATATATTGTGAATGTGTGTATTTACTTTTTAGGTAATTCAAAAGTTGGGGCAAGAGAATCTTCGCAGTCGGAAATTTCTACATCCTTCATCTTATGAGAAAGTTACACACGAGACTCAAGAAAGAATGGTCGCTGATCACATTTATTTCTTACATGCAGCATGTGAAGACATGGTTCAATCAGAACGACGAAAAGGTACATAAGAATCATTTATTTCAAATTTATGTTTCTTCTGAGAAATTTCTGCTTACTTGGGCTTAATGGCTTTTGCAAATTTAGACAACCTGATGAATTTTTAAAGTTGCTTGGTAACTTGGTTTCAGTAACATGGAGAGTAAAGCAGTTTGTACCTTCACTTTCTCTACAATGTCTACATACTGTTCAGTTATTTTCATGTTGACTACAAATTTTTTATAATACCAAGGCTACTTCATATGAGCTCATCTCCCTTCTTTTATGTGAGACCTGATTTATTATGACTGATTAATACAGGAGGAGTATCTTGCTGAAAAAACAGTTCCAAGAACACAAAATATTTTTCTCTGGCCATGGTCTTCCTACCATTAAGCATTTAAACCAGAGATAACCAGCCCAAATATTCTATGTGTTTTATGTTCAGATCAGCCAAATTCAACCTCTTGCACTTACCCTACAGTATCATTCTAAAAATGAATTGTTGCATCATCAAAATTTTGAAGCTATGTGATAATGCATGATTAATTTAACACAGCGTGTACAAGTATGCATTACATTTTACAGAATAATATGAATGCTAAAGGGTTAAAATGTTAAATAGTTTGCTGTTTATGTAGAATTGTGTAGTTCATACTTGCACGAAGACACGATATTGAAACAAGAAATAGCTATTAAAATAAGAATGATAAAAATGTTTATAAAAATGAATCAAATCAGTAATTATATACTTCATCATAGCCACAGTAATAAATAACTTCATGTATCTATTGTCTCTGGTTGGTTGTAAGTAGTTGATACCCAAGTCTGTCTTGATCATTTCAAATTGACATAAAACTATTGCTAAATATATCTAGTTGTCATAAATAATGCAGAACTAGATTCTGTAATGCATTTAGTTCAGTGCCTTTTTGTTATGATTTCAAATTCTTGTCTGTCACTATTGACTTGGCATTTTATTGACTTTGACTGGTCTCACTACAAAATAACTTTACTAAGGTCAAGGTTATCAGAATCAGTAAAATAAACAGTAACAATATTTGGTTGATTTAACAAACCATAACAGTCTCCTACAAAATAACATGTTCTTAGTCAAAAGAAATCAATTTTCTTTTAGGTTTTAAAATTATAATCTTTATACTTATTTATTTATCTCTCTACAATCTTTAAATAATTTAATTTCATTTTTGCTAAAAGTATATTTAATATGTGCATCTTCTATATGTGCATACTTTTTTCATTAGGACTATATATAGTTTATCTCATTCTTCTTACATACTATCAGCCTATTACCCTTTTAATACAGATAAAAAATTAAAAATTACTTCATTCTCATTCTTTAATGATCTTGCATGCTAACCTCACTTTTATAACATTGCTAAAATAGCATTCCAAATGTTGTGTTTCCTATTCAAGGGCAGAAATACTTCATAAATGAACAGTTCTTAGTGGTAGACTTAATCTATCTCTCGATTTAAAACCCTTCCTGCTCCTTGGTTGCCTTTAGCAGAGTCCACTCTCTTACAAACATTTGGATCAGATTTCCAGCTTGAAGATACCTTCCTGTTTCCTTCCCTCCCATCAGCTTCAGAGATTCTGTAAACAGTCATGTGCACTGATTGTCCCAGTATGTAACCTGTAAAAAGAAATAATTCTGACTACCTACAGATCCAGTAATTTGTAAAATCCAGTGATACACTCACTAGGCATATCAGTAGGTGGGGGAACTACTAACAGATAGTTGGATCACATTTGAAAGGCAGAAAATTAGCAGAGTTTTTTGGCTGTTTCATAGAATACCTTGTGGTATTTGTTCTGACTCTTTGTGCTCTGAGTTCAGATCATCCTTTTGAGGGTAAATAAAAAAGTACCAGTCAAGGGTGGTAGATTAGTGGAACTTAGACATTGAGTATGACTTGTAGTATATATATCTATATATATAAAATTGAATTTCTGTCCGTTTGTTTGTTTGTTTGTCAGTGATGACACCAAATCTGTAGGAGTAGTCTCATCCTGGTTCAGATTTGAAACTGAATTTTCAATTCTCTTTGGGCTTCATCATCATCATCATCGTTTAACGTCCGCTTTCCATGCTAGCATGGGTTGGACGATTTGACTGAGGACTGGTGAAACCGGATGGCATCACCAGGCTCCAATCTAAATTTGGCAGAGTTTCTACAGCTGGATGCTCTTCCTAACGCCAACCACTCAGAGAGTGTAGTAGGTGCTTTTACGTGTCACCTGCACGAAGGCCAGTCAGGCGATACTGGCAATGGCCACGCTCGAAATGGTGTCTTTTATG
>NC_068989.1:33174218-33180426 GCF_001194135.2 Octopus bimaculoides | reverse complement strand
CGCACAAGAGCCAGTCCAGGGGCACTGGCAACGATCTTACTTGGCTTGCCGGGTCTTCTCACGCACAGCACATTTCCAAAGGTCTCGGTCAGTAGTCATCGCCTCGGTGAGGCCCAATGTACGAAGGTCTTGCTTCACCACCTCAGCCCAGGTCTTCCTGGGCCTACCTCTTCCATGGGTTCCCTCAACTGTTAGGGTGTGGCACTTTTTCAGGCAGCTATCCTCATCCATTCTCACCAGGCTTATGGCCTATTCAAACATCAAAAGGAACCGTGACAAATGGGTGTTCCATTTGACCTGTGGCCTTTTCAGTGCCATCATACAGTCACCTGGATTCATTAAAGCTATTGTTCTATATGATATAGCTATTTTTCTAGTTTGTCAGGTCAGATATGAATATACATACTTCTTTGAGATAGGCAGAGAGAATCCGACTGAAGTGAGATGCATGACACACACACAAAGAACTTGAGAGTGAAACGTAAATCATCAACACACCCACAAAAAAGACAATTCACATCAACAACATACATTCTGACTTAGTTAAACTTCTCTATCACACAGCGCCTTGCCTTGCATTCCTGTAATATAGCATTGGAAATTCAGCGCTTACAGTGACAGGATACAGCATTTGTAATTTCATTTGACTATTACATACTGATATTCCTTAGCAAAAAAATGTCTCCTAATAAAAGAATGTCAAACCATGAACATCAAAGAAACGCATGATGTGCAGCACAAAATGAAGACAAGAGACACAAACTGCTTACAGATGATTTGATTGACAAAGAAAGAAAGCTTGACGTACATCTGAAATCAGACATCAAAGAAATGCATGACTTGCAGATAGCCAACAAAGAATGGCAGCTCAAAGTGCAGCAGAAAATGACAAAGTCTTGTAACTCTACAAAGAGCATAAAGTATGTATGCAAATACATAAATAAAGGCAGTGATGCTACTTCTTTCACCATTCAAGAAAACACTAATGATGAAGTTTAACAATACCAAATAGGGAGATGTATAAGCAGTAATGAGGCCTTCTGGCGCATATTTGGATTTGCAATCCACAAAAGCACCTAACCGTTTAACAACTTTCTGTGCATTTAGAAAATGGTCAAAGGGTTTACTTCACTGCCGAAACAGCGGCAAATTGAGTTTCAAATCCAAAGGATACCACTTTAACAGCCTTTTTCAATCTTTGTTGGGGGAACAATTTTGCAAAAACATTGCCATATCATGAGGTTCCTTCTTATTACACATGGAGTAATAATAAATGGAATAGATGCAAAATAGGTACAAAGGTTCAAGGTCATTCTGGGATTAAGTTGGGTACAACAATTAGTAGAATATATACTGTACATGCTAAGGAAAATGAATGCTTTCTTCATGTAAAAAGTGGGCCAACTTCATGAGAAAGTTTTGAGAGAAGTTGATAGTGAGATTTGCAGAAGATGTTGAGAAGCATATTTGAAGTTAGATTTGCTTGCAAACGATCAGCAATGGGAAGCAACACTGGTAGAAGCTTCAATATCAAAAACACCAAAGAGTTTAAGAGGTCATTTTGCTATTATTCTCAAAAATTGCGAAGTAAGTAATCCTGTTGAACTGTGGAATAAGTTCAGAAATGATCTTGCTGAAGATTTCAAGCACCAAGTTCAATTGAGTAATCTTGAGCAAGATATTGGTTTCACTGATGTTATATACAATGCAGCTTTGATTGAAATAGAAGATCAAATTATTTCGTTGGGAGGTGAACCTATAGAAAATTTAGGTCTCCCACTAACTAATAGAAGGGGTCTTAACAGTCTGTCCACTGAAATAATGAGGGAAATTTCCTATGATATGGAAAAACTGACCATGTATATAAATGATAATTTTCTCAACCTTCTATCTGATCAACGTTGTGCATATTCTACTGTCATAGAAAGTATTAAAAATAACATAGGAGGACTTTATTTCTTAGATGCCCCAGGAGGTACTGGGAAAACATTTGTTATTAAACTCTTCCTGGCTAAAGTTTGTCAAGAAAATAAAATAGCTTTAGCTACTGCTACTTCTGGGATTGCAGCAACATGACTATCTGGAGGTCGGACTGCCCATTCAACATTCAAGTTACCTTTAGATCTATCTAGCAAAGAAGATCCAGTTTGTAATATATCTAAAAATTCTGGAATGGGTGAACTTGGTGGTACGTAAAAAGCACCATCCGAACGTGGCTGATGCCAGCACCGCATCGACTGGCTTCTGTGCCGGTGGCACGTAAAAAGCACCAACCAATCATGGCCGCTGCCAGCCTCCTCTGGCCGCTGTCAACCTCCTCTGGCCGCTACCAGCCTCCTCTGGCTCCTGTGCCGGTGGCATGTAGAAAGCACCCACTACACCCATGGATTGGTTGGCATCCAGCTGTAGAAACACTACCAGATCAGACTGGAGCCTGGTGCAGCCTCCTGGCTTCCCAGACCCCGGTTAAACTGTTCAACCCATGCTAGCATGGAAAATGGACATTAAATGACGACGATGATGATGATGATGATGATAATGCTACCTAATTGTCTAGGATGAATGTATCATGGCCCACAAAAAAAGCTTTTGAAGCTGTGGACAGAATATTACAAGACATTAGAAATCATAATTCCATAATGGGAAATGTCACAGTATTATTGTCAGGAGACTTTCAACAAACACTACCAGTTGTTCCAATAGGAACAAAAGTAGATGAGCTCAGTGCTTCAATAAAGTCTTCTGTATTATGGCACCACATGAAAACACTTCAACTTTTGACAAATATGAAATTGAGGCTTTCAAGAGATCAATCAGCTGAACTATTTGCAGAGCAGCTTTTGAAACTTGGTGAAGAGAGAGTTGCAATTGAGGAAGAACAGTTTCTTACACTCGGTCCAACATGTAGTTCAGCTGATTCTGTTGATGATTTAGTGGCTGAAATCTTTCCAAATCTTCTTCATAATTACAACAATACAGATTGGATCTGTGAGTGCCCTATCCTGGCTCCAAAAAATGTTGCTGTAAATAGCATTAATAATATGCTATTGAATAAACTTCCAGGAGAAGTATTTACTTATAACTCAATTGACAGTTTTGTTATTGATCAGGATAGTGTTAACTACCCCATCAAATTTTTGAAATCACTAGAACCACCAGGTACAGTTCCTCATTGTCTTCAGCTGAAGAAAGGGACTCCTATTATGCTATTGCATAATTTGTCTCAACCAAAATTACGCAGTGGTCCAAGACTGATTGTGCACAAATTTATGAGGAACTGCATTGAGGCAA
Organism: Octopus bimaculoides; assembly: GCF_001194135.2. NCBI lineage: Eukaryota > Metazoa > Mollusca > Cephalopoda > Octopoda > Octopodidae > Octopus > Octopus bimaculoides. Next base: position 33,177,135 of record NC_068989.1, on the reverse strand, counting down.
ATATTCTCACTGGTTGTGGCAAAGGTAAGACTGTCTTCATTCCTCACATACCAGTTATACCATCTAATGTCCCATTCCACTTTAAGTGGTTACAGTTTCCTATCCGAGTTGCTTTTGCCATGAATATTAATAAAAGTCAGGGCCAAACACTAAAAGTTGTTGGATTGCAACTTGAAGAACCATGCTTTTCACATGGCCAACTTTATGTAGGAGCATCATGTGTGGGAGCAAAAAGCAAGTCTTTTTGCTTATGCACCCTGAAATAAAAGAGAAAACATTGTTTATAAAGAAATATTCACTCTTAATGCAACATGAATACTTCAATAACTTAATTTGCCATTACTATCATTACATTCAAGAATGAGTAAATCACCTTTTTAAGTGAAGTGTATTATATAATTGCCATTAATGTATTGATAAATAAAATAACACACAACTCACTTAGAGTCATATAATAAACAAACAAAAGTTTGTGTATGAGACTGATCTTTTTTCTACTTCAATTATTACATGTTTTTCTCTTATAAAATACACACATAGAGGAGGAGTAAATTATATATATAATAATACTTTGAATGTGGCTCCTGAGAAAGAATAAAATTAATTACCCCTCAACGACTGGTATTACTGCTATTTCTATATATATATACATATCTGCATTCTTTGTTCACATCTAACCCTATCCTTGGAAAATGGTGATACTTCTGTCAGGAGTTGTCATTGGCAGATTGTATAAGCAATTTGAAAAATTAATGGAAACAGTTTCTTTAGTTTGGTTGGATGATTGACTGCTATCATCACCACCATACTATTATGCATTAAAAAAAAACACTGTCTGGATAATTGCAAAAATTCACATCCCAACAAATTACAACCATTAGTCTAAAATATTTATTATTTTCCCTTTCAGTCTTTTTCTTAATGCAATAGCTTTTGCTCCTCTAAATTAGAATTCAGTATGCCAATATTTCCAAACCCATTGCTTCTTGTCTTGTCATCTCTACTGTATCTCACCAATCAAATACCACATAGAACATTGCCTAGAACTTTCTATTTGGAACTTGGACTAAATAATGATAAAGTTTTAAAAACAACAATCAAAATGCTTTTGCATTACAAAATAAAAAAAACTTTATAAAATCATTTGTCTGTTACATAATTTCAAATGTTTTGAACACATATTGTATTTATTTCAGACTTGTCAAACATGTATGTATTACTGAAACCTATCCACAATGGCTTGAATTATTTGATTGATCAAGTGGAAAGCTATATCAGAGAGACAGGATTAAATGCTGTGCAGGATCTTAAAGGAGATAATGTAAGTAACACTTTATTGTAAACTATTCTTTGACACATCAAATTTGAAAACAAAAGCCTTTGCTAGTGGAGTTGTTGGGATGGTTTAAGACACCTCATTCTCAGTGACTAAGTTCACCTAACTGTGAATAAGCTATGTGGAGTACAATAAAATGTCAATTATGTGATCTTTCTTAATCAGAAGTATCAAATTTTTTTCTTAGGACTGTCTCTGGGTGCACGAATGGCTGTGTGGTTTTAGAAATTCACTGCACATCATGTACTTCCAAGTTATCTCTCACTGTGAGGACTTAGGGCAAGCGTCTTAGTGTCTTATTATTATAATCTGGGCACCACATTATTTTATGTCACATTTTTCAGTTAAAGGTTTCCAACAGGCCAGTTACTGGTTTGCTTCATCCACACTGGCATGAGTTATCAACTTGGATGCAACAAATACCTCAAGATATTATAGCTTGAAAATCCTGTTTATCTTTTGTTTTTCTTCTGATATATATTGGTAAAAGACAGAGTATGCCAAATATTTTTTTAATAAACAAATAATTTAACCAAACAAAACAGATGGCAAAATATGTTATCTTAAGCCTATGTAAAGGGAGCTTATATAAAATAAATTTAGACACTAGATTGTAAATTTTCAAAGTATTTTATGAAAATGGTGAATGGGCACTAACAGCATTGTCAGATCAGATGATACAATTATGGTGATTAACTAACCCATTTAGAGAAAAATAGGATTCATTTGACTCCAAAATATCATAAAGCAAGTTTTAATTGTTCTGAATCTATTTTCTTTATCTTCATGTGTAATTTGATTGCAACCCCCCCCCCCCCAAAAAAAAAACAACAACAAATAAGCCAAAATTCATATGATCATAATTCCTGTGAATGGAATAATCTGTGTACACATCTATCAGGAATGTCACAAGGTTTACTTACAGAGCTAGAATTAGTAGGGCTGTTTACATTTTAACTTAGCATTTCTTTCAATGTTTTCATAACATTTTCTTTCCTCTCTTCTTCAACTAATGGTCAACCAAAAAACATTTCTTCAAACCCCTTTGTAAGATTTGTAAAAGCTTTTGTTGTAAATGAATCATTACATAGAGTATGTTAAGTTTTGCTGGCTCACAATGTTAACATTACATCTTCAGCCTTTTAATAACATAATTTGACTGCTTTATATTCATTCTAAAAGGATCAAATATAAATTTAAATGAATATAAAATCCCATTATATATAAGACTAGCAGTGTAGCCCGGCACTGCTCGGGATTAAGCTAGGATTATTAAGTGATCAAGTGCTTTATTTCAAACCAAAATAAGTAACATGGACATCAGATTTGAGCGAAATCTGTTGAAATTGGTTTGGCTAAAAATGGTTTGCTGGCAATTTAATTGGGAAATCCAATAAGGAATCAGTTTATTGATTATTTCCACTCATTGACTGTTTTTTTTTAAAGTTGCATTAGAGATCTGCATAGGAAAAGGTTGATCTGAAGGTTTGCATTGGGGATGTGAATTGGAGTAACTTAGGAAAACTTACCAACAGCCTTAACCAAAAAATAAGGGGCCTGTCCCTTCTAGGTTAACTCTAA
>NC_068989.1:33148465-33173556 GCF_001194135.2 Octopus bimaculoides | reverse complement strand
TTTGTTAGACGCTAGCAAAGTAAACTCTGTCTTGCTTAGAAAAATTTGCTTTGATTTCTGTCTACCTTACCCACTTTTTTAATTTTAATTTTTTTTGGACGCTAGCAAACACTGTATCTCCCCCCTGTCACAAACACACTCTTTCTTTCTTTCTGTCTCTCTGTCTGTCTGTCTCTCTGTCTGTCTGTCTCTCTGTCTGTCTGTCTCTCTGTCTCTCTCTCTCTCTCTTCACACGTGTACGCACAGATTTGACTTCGCCATGTCAACAAACTTCAAAATTGGTAAAAGTCTATCGATTTTTACAGCTATACGCGGGTGCCTCTGAGAGAAATATTTGGCGAAAATGCACATAGTGTCATGACACATCACCTAAAATTGGAGCAACATGCGTGCTAATTTGTGGATGTGCATAAACTACATTCACGTACACATACACACAAACATCATCTCTTTTATATATATACAGATGATAGGAGATATTTTCATCAACGTTATTCTGATTATTTAAAATCGTTGCTAATTAAAAAGATAGTGGCTTAAAACATACCCTATCTATGTGTATGTAATACTAGCAGAAATACCTCGCATTACTCAGGTTAAAGAAAATAATGAAATTTAAAAATGTCTTTTAGATCTCTAACATGAAACATAGACTATGCAGGTCTCACCTCCTAGTAACTGAGATACCAACTTTATAAGTTAATAACCCGGTGTTTCCCAGGTTATTGTAAATAATGAAATTTAAGTATACCTTTTAAATCTCTAAGTAAAATGAAACATGGATTATGCAGTTCTCAACAGTTATTAACTGAGGTACTAACTGTATGTGTCAATAACATGTTTTATCCGATGTTCACACTGTTAAAATTGCTAAAAAAGCACGTAGTTCTTTGTCTTTGCAATCACCTTCAATTGTCAGTACTTATTTGAAACATGTTGAACCTGAAAATGCATAAATTTGGGAAGAACTGCCTTCCTGGTGCTCCTCTCCTATTAATAAATACATTTAACAAAAATTCTACCAGATGCTGTGAGTATAAACAAATGTATTGAAACAAATCCGGAAATCAATCACAGTTTAATTATGTAGAGCTTCTAAATATACAATGATTTGAGTGTGTCCTTTAATTGGTGAATAAATGAAAAGGTTTTGGGGACTTGTGAACATCCTACATATCATTGCCCATGAGAGAAGCAAGGAGAAGTCCAACAACCTTGAGAGACTGTCCTTGAGATTTCTTTATTGACATAACAAAACTGGGATCTGGAATTGTTTAAATTTAAAGGGGAGGTCATATGGGATTAACAGGATTTGTGGAATGAAGACATCCTCACCCGTATAGTTCCCAGTCATAATTGTTACCTCTAGGACATGGGGTCGCATTGTTTTCACCACCAGTCTGGTGCCATTGCACAGACAAGGTGGATCCAGATTCCTGAGCAGCATGATTGGGGCCCTTTTTTTAAGTGTTAAGTGGTGAGGTGGCATACACACACACACACACACACACACAATAATATATACCATGTATGTGAAACGGACCTGTTGACATTTGAAAAAAAAGGTGTGTATCTCCGTATTGAATGTATTTTCACACACACACATTAATATATATCTTAACAGACCTGTTGACATATGAGAAAGATGCGTCTGTCTCTATGGAGAATGTATTTACACACACATAAATATATATCTTATATATGAAGCAGACCTGTTAACATGGGAAAATTTTTACAGAAATGAACCTGTATGTACAGATACAAAAATAGAAAGCTGGAGAAGAATATAAAAAAATGACAGTACCTTTAGAAATTCTTTTTTATCAGAAACTGTCACAACTGTAATGATGTATACATACGTCTGTATGTAAATAGCTGGTTACTTAGTTACGTCAGAACACCAGACACAGGAAGTTGACATTGACAAAATGGTTTGAAGAAGTGAATTTTTATTATATATATAAAGCAATATTATTTGTTTTTAATTAAAAAAATAAATCAAGACCATATTATTATTTCTCAGGTCAAATTATTCATGTACCCCAAGTACGGCACAGATTGATCCAGAGGTTTGGCCATACATAAAGGATACACACACACACAGACAATGTATTTTATATAGTAAGATTTACACATTACACATAACCTATGTATATGTACATATGGACAGACCATTCAGTCCATGCCAATATGGGCAAGTGGACATAAAATGATGATGATGTGGTAGATGGAAACTATGCAGAAGCCCACCTTTGTGTGTCATTGCATGACACATAAAGACGGGCAATAGCAATGTCATGTCTACATCTGTAAACAGTATATCCTGTAGTACAGGGATTTCAATATGTGAAGAGCAGTGGTATAAAAGTATTTTACATGAAAAAAAGGTAACTGTTGGTGATAAGATAGGCATCTGGCATACCTCAGTAAGTCTCATCTAACCCATGCAACATGGTAAAACACATAAAAAACCCCAATGATATATACATATATATATTCACATACATGCAACAAACTTCTTTCTGTACATTTTCTATCTACCAAATTCCACTTACAAAGCATTGGTCAACTTGAGACTATAGCAGAAGATACTTGTCCAATGTACTATACAGAGAAATGAAACTTGGACCTATATGGTTCCAAAGCAAAGTAGACATCTAAACTATACAGCCATGCCTGAGTCTATGCTTTTCAGTCATAAGATTCTTTTCCTTTGAATGATCTTGTGTGAAGTCCTGCAGACTGTACCTGTTCTTTAGTGGTAGAAGAAGTCTTTCCCACTGGCTTAATACCACCATCTGACTCTTAGGTTCCTTTTTATAGAGTCCAATCTATTACAAGCATTTGAATCACATCGGAGTCCAATCTATTGCAAGCATTTGAATCACATCTTAGGATAAATAACTTAGTAGTTTAATGTACTTCTTGCTATTGCAGGAACCTATGTGTAATATCTTTCCTTTCCTTCCACTCATCTTGGAGGATTTGCAAATATTCTGTGTACTGTTCTTTCCCCTCTGATTTATTGATTAAAAAAAAAACAAAAAACAAACTCTGGTGTAGGTTTTCAGGTGTATGGATTTTTATAGTTTTCCATTGTTTTTCTCAAGTAGACACGAAGCTTAAGATTTTTATGCACTGAAATGGGGTTTATAACATTTGTATCTCTCTCCATTGCATTCTCTTGTAATTAAAATAGTTACTATTGGGTTGTAGACACAGCTCATTTGAAGTTTATTTTCTATCTGTAAATAATTGCTGGAAATTATATGTATACACGTTTAAACATTCTTGACAGTGACTGAAATATATGTCAAAGCTCTTTGGCTGGTATAAACCACCATAGCACACTTGTTACCTATCTTGACAATCAAGCACAATTGTTATTAATTGTGATCTCTGTCATAGAGGCAGCCTTATTCCTGCTGCTCCTGTTAATAATATAACTAAAAGAAAATACTCAGGGGAGCCTTCTGTGTACTAAATATATATATATATATATATATATATATATATGACAAGTTTGAAATCTAATTCTAGCCTCAACATGACAAGTATTTCTCTATGGTTTATCTTTCTATGGGCATAAAATAGGGGGTTGATCTGATTATACCCTACATAACATTACCTTTCAAATTACCTAAATTTTGGGGCAATAAAAGAGATAGAAATTGGGTGGATTTGTCTTTAATGCCAACCAGTCAAAACAACAGACCCATTTTAGTTTTATTAGACTTGCTCATTAAGCATTTACTTTACAGTTGCCCCAGACTAACTCTGTAAGCCTTCCCCTACCCATATAATAGCAAGAATTTTTTGCTTGGCTGATTTATAGTATTATCAGGGCTCCCTTTGTAATTAAAGAATTTACCCTCTATCATGGTTTCTCAACCATAGTGAAGATGGCACGTCTAGAAAGCATAGTTGTATAAGACCTTTTCCTCTTGTTAGCTAACTTCATCTCAACATAACCTTCATTCACTGCAGATTTGATTTCCAACTTAACATAATGGAGAAATGAGGTTTCTTAACTGTAATGAAGTCAACCCATCTTGGTAATTGGGCTCTGTAAACACACTCAATAGTATCTGAAAAAGGTTTTGCTTTTATTATGTAGAGGAGGTGTGGGCATTGTTAATAGCAGCAAAGATCCTTCATTAAGGAGAACAACAATTCTGGATACAAATTGATATATGTTAGAGAGAACTTTATCTCTGTTGCAAACAACTTGTGCTAGTTCCTCAGTAAAAAGCACACAGTCATTGTTATAAGATGATTGGTGAAAAGAAGGATATATAGTTGTAAAAACGATGCCAAAATCACAAAAATACAATTCATAATAAAAGATTGGTGGGTTTTTTCTCTGTACTGTATGTGCAAAGAATCATATTAAATGGTGAGACAATTAACAAGATCCTTTGCACATGAACCCATGCTAGTATGAAAAAAGAAAAAGGATGTTAAATGAGGTTGATGTATAATGATAATGATGATGTCAATGATGGCAGTGGTGGTGACAATAATTGTTAGACTGACAATATTAATAACTTAACATTTTCAGTAATAAATTCTACACAAAAATACATTTCTTACCTTGTTTTGAAAAATGCTATGGAATTTCCCCATTTCTTCCAAAATCATATAGATATCACAGTTGAAATGTTGTGACTTTGACTTAGGTCTAATTTAGCTTCAGGATAGTTAAAAACTGCATATTCTTTCACTCAGACTTCAATTTTGCCAGAATAAATCACCTTATGTTATAGATGGAAGTGATAAATAGAATGCAAGGAAAATTACATAACACACCTTTTGAAATAAATATATTTTATATAAAATTATATTTCTAGCCTTGCTGTAAAGCAATTTAAAGGTTAACCCCTATAGAGTGTAAATGAGTCTAACAACCAAAGTATATTGATTTCAGCATAGTTGGTTGCTATCCGGTCTCAGTGTAATGAGAGCCACACATGCTCTTTTTATTTGGAATATTAATACAGGTGCAAAAATAATTGTGGTTTTCACCCATCAACTTTAAAGCAGTATATTTCAGATAAAAAAAACGTTTTATTAATAGAATATACACATTTTTGTCAATAAGCAACAAATCTTTTGATTCTGGTATCATAGAATTCTGGAGTCGTGGAACTGATGAATCCTAACTGCTTTGCTGCTGCTTAGTTGTTGAAGGAAGTTATTGAAGTATTTGAAAAAATGATAGTCAGTTGAAGAAAGGACTGAAAAGTAAGCTGAGTGAAGTAGAGTTTCATAGTGCAGTTCATTCGATTATTTTCAAGGTCCTTTGCCAGGTATGTAGTTGGGCATTATCATGGAAAAGAATTGGTCTTCTTCGATTAACCAATGCTGGATGCAAACATTACAGTTTTTGATGCAATTTGTTGATTTCTTGGTAATACTTCTGTTGTATTCCATACAACACCTCTTGTTTCATTGATCATTCACTTTTAGCACATATTTCATGTTTATTTTTGTTGTGTGTTTCATATACATTTGCCTGCATATATGTAATACCGAACTCTGTTAAACACCCTCAGTTGAATAAATAAAAGTTTTAATTTGTTGCAATTCTGTTCCTCTTTGTCTGGCGTGGGGGCATAGATTTCTGGACAGAATTACTAGTTTCTATAAGAACTCGATTCAGAAAAACCTGACCACAACAATGCTATACCAGCTGACCACATAAGTGTTACTATAGAATTTCTTGTTCTTGTTACAACAATATTATTGTCAGAAGTGGGGTTGCCTCCCACAGTAGGATCTGAATTTCTATATTTGAAAATTATTCATAGTTAATTTCATCCTTATTATTATTTGTTTGTGTGTTTTTTCTATCAACTTCTCACCATTATTCATATAATTATCATAATTTTTATCATAAATAGTTACAATTTTGTCAAATTTACAATAATTCTATTCAAATCAAAGCAAAAGTTTGCCTCGTTGCAATTTATTAAAATGCCATGATCCACAAACTTTTTCAATATTCTATCAAATGAAAGAACAATTACAAATTAATAACACACAAATAGAGTATATGCAGAAACAACAACAACAAAGACTGGCAAATATGTTTTCTTTATTTCTGAAAACCATTGCTGACTAGCTAAAAAAAAATTTGCCACTAGTGCTCTTTAAAAAAAAAAAAAAAAAACTGTAAGCATGATACCTGGGAAAATTATCTTGACCATCTTAATGTGCATACAATGTTGTAGATGATGATAAATACAAATCATATTCATGATTGTGAATTGGATATCAAACAGATGACTTAATAACCCAGATATTTAGTCTTGAAGAAAGAGGTAAAGTTTTGTATAAAGTAATTACGGAAAAGTTGACAGAACATTTTTAAAAAGTACCAAAAGGTCTTGAATATTCTGATTGCTTTTGATATATTTTACTAATGTGTAATGAATATAGGTCATTTATATCAAGATTGCATTTGTAAAATGAGACTATTGATACATGATTGTGAATTTAAAGATAAATTTTTTGAATATTGTTGCCTGGCTGATACGTGATGGAACTGTTACACAAACAAATTCACTGATCTCGTCTATATAACAAGAATCCATAACTCAATGATATATTAAAAGTCACCAAATATATAATTCAAGCATTAGCAACCAAGACATTAACTGTATTTTTACAATGTCATGAATTATATAAAAGAATTCAAAGCTACTCATCATAATTGAAACAAAAATAATAAAAATAAAATCAATCTACTGATGGAAAAGCTGTTTAGAATATTTGTCAGAAAAGGAAAGCTTGTCCATATAATCATAAAATATAGTGAATGTATGCATGGTATCAAATTGAAACTATAATAATTTCAAATCTGATAAAAATATTGAACAAATTATAAAAATGACAGTTGCGGAAAAAAATTGAAGGTAATTCTGTATCGTAAAATTTATACCAAGAAGAAATTGATAATCAATGATGAATTTATTAAAATCAAATTAGAGCCTCATGCTTGCTGGAACCTTAATTAATGTAAATGCATACAAACTGCTCTGATCTCCAACATTAGAACCTGTTTAATAAAAATGCTTATTTAGGCTTAAAATTGGAAATAAGCACTCACAAATTTAGAGGCCATTGTAATTGTTTCTGAGATAAGTTTAGATTTATTTGAAATGAATTGGTTAAAAACATTTAATGTCACTATTATTTATGCTTACTATTGCTTGGATTGTTAATAATGTTGAAAATCAGCTGATTTGAATGGTAGAATGCCAGTCAGGTTTACAAATGTAGATTTGTGTCCCATGAGCAGCCTTCAACTTTTTCTATCCAAAAAGTGGTTTTAACTCAATATTTAAATATTATTGAGAGCTTTATCTGCTTCGAGATTCACCATTTCAAAATGAATTAGAAATAAAATCAGCAATTTATGTGCTAAGTATCTAGAAGTAATTTCACCTGGATTTCACACAAACATGCAAGCCAGAATTCAACTATATCCATATATGATACCAATTTATTGGAATGCCAGACTATAACTGTTTTCAAAAGCTAAATGGTAAAAGAAGAATTGGTAAGTGAAATACTACTGTATGTACATAGGAACCAATTACAGGGACTGCATTGTGCCAGTTGTTATTTGGAAAGCAAATGGCAAAGTTTTAAAGTTACCTTAAGCACTCATATTGGAGATAATTGCTACTTAATACTCAGATACGATGAGTTATTCCATTCAACATAGATTTTAAAAGTGTATTTTTACTAATTAATTTAACAAAAGAATCACAAAGATTATTTATAGTCTTTAAAAATACAAATGAATGACATAATTTCTTTTATGCCTACCTCATTGAAAAGATTATCAAAGAAGACTATCAAAGCTATTAAAAACAAAACCAACTCTGAAAAATATGAATGAGGTGATAGCTTTTGTTTTGAAAGTCAGATATTGCATAATACGAGTTAGTGTTGGAGCAGTAGAGTTGAATGATCATTGGCCCAAACATTAGAAATATTGGGTGCACATCAATGGCAATACTCACAAATAGATAAAGAGACTTACATCATCCATCATCATTGTCCTCATCATCATTTAATATCCAGCTTCTATGTTGGCATGGGTTGGATAGTTTGAGAGTGATTGATGATTTGGAGAACTGCATCATGCATCAAGGTCTGCTTTGGCATTGTTTCTATGACTTGATGACCTTTTTAATGCCAACCAGAATTCTGAGTGTACCAAGCGGTTTATTTCATGGTACCAGTACCAATGATAACCACCTTGTAACTTACAAGGCTATGCTAGAGGGGGAACAGAAGAGAGAGAGAGCATGGACAATGATCCTAGGTGGAGGGATGAGAGAATGGTAAGGTGGGGGTTGAAAGAAGGTAGAGAACAGGGGAAAGGGAGGGAATTAATGACAGTTGTGAAAAAGAGGGATAGAGTTAAAAAGATAAGGTGGGGTCCAGGGCTGTCCAACATGGTAAAAGGCAGGAATCCATGAGGGAAAGGGGAGCAGTTGATTAGGATAGAGGGGAATTCTAAGTGAGTCATTGAAGGAAAAAGAAGTGTTGGAGTTGTGTGGGTATGTCAGAGAGGGAATCGATGGAAAAGATGTGGTGTTGAGGAGGCAGAGAACCTGTAAGTGAGAGGGCTGTGAGAGCAAAAGAGGCAGAGAGAAAAGGATGTAAAGTATTATATTGCAGAGAACCATGAGAAGTATGAAGAAGTGCAATATGTGAATACTGCAAGGACATTGTAAATAGAAAGAAAGGAGAGAGAGTGGAGGGGAAAAGAAACTTGGTGAGTGTAGTAAGAGTAAGGGAAAGAAAGGCTAGAAGATATTCTAGAGGTTTAAGGGTGGGTAGTGAAATAAAGGTAAAGAAAGGTGTTGGGTGGTATTATAGGTAACTTGAGAGAGTGTGCTATGGATGATGAGGAGATGGTAGTCCTGGAGAAGAGATATAAAGTGATAGACAGTAAGGTGGGCTTAGTGAGAGCGGTATATATCTATTGAGTTGGACTATAAGTTCATACTGTTTTTTAAGTACAATTCAAAAACAATATTTAGATATTTATATGTATCTTTATTCAGACATATATCCCATTTTGTTCCACTACCTTTCACCATCTTTGAGGCAGCTTCACAATTCCATCCTCCCAGTACTTGGCATCTTTCTGGATCATGAACTGATCTACGTGATCTTTACAATCTTTCAAAGAATTGAAGTTCTTCCTGTTAAAAGACATTTGTAGGGATTGATATAAATGGTAATCCAAATGTGAAAGGTCAGGTGAGTAGGGTGGGTGCGGTAGGATGTCCCAACCAAGCTGTACCAATTTTTGCTAGGTCTGCTAAGAAACATGAAGTCTTCAATTCTGGACGTTTTTCATCGATTACCTTCTTTAACCCTTTAGAATTTAAACCAGCCCAAATATTCTACCAGCTTTATGTTCAAACTGGCCAGATCTGGCTTCTCATACCTACTCTGCAATGTCATTCTAAAAATAAACAACCACATCATAAAAATCTTGAAGCTATAAGATAATGCATGATGAATTCAAAACAATGTCAATAAATATGCATTACATCTGACAGTAAATCTTAATGTTAAAGAGTTAATTAATCTAATTGGAAACAATAATTGTCTAAATCCAATGTCTGATTTTGTGGAAGAAGCTCATGATAAACAATGCCTTTCTAATCCCACCAGATACAGAACATTACCTTCTTCAGACACTGACTGGTTTTTTGGAGTGATTAAAGGTGGCTGATTTCACTTTCTCTGGGGCCTTTTTGTGCTCCACATTGTTGTTAACACTCCATTTTTCATCACTTGTGATTGTTCTTTTCAAAAATGGGTAATTTTTGTTGTGTTTGAGCAGAGAATTGCAAATAGAAATGCAGTCCATGAAATCTTTTTCTGTTAATTTGTAATGCACCTAAACATCATAGCAATTCATATATCTAAGTGTTTTTAAAAGTCATATGATGTATGTGGAGTATTTCTATGATGTTGTATGTTGTGTGACATAGATTGTTTTTGATTGGTCGTTATCAATAACTGTAGGCCTGCCATTTTTACCTCAGATGAAAATTTTCCCTCCTCAACCTAGTGAACCTCTTACAAACACTTCTCTCGGTTATTTGTACCATCTCCATTAGCTGTATTTTTTTTTTTTTTCTTGCTGTTTGCACAGCATTTTTTTTCCTTTCCAGAAATAAAAGTTCATCAAATGATGAAAATTTATCTCATAAAAACAGTAGAAATAGACTATCTGCATAATAATCATATAGAAAGCCATGTTGAAATGTATGTCATATGCTCCTGTTAAGTGAGAAATGAAATCATAACCCTACCAATTGAAAAATGGTGTGGACTTTTGTTCCAACCCAATACAAACATATAATACCCATGCGTATATGTGTTACAGCTTCTTGGTCACTACCCTTGTTTTAGAGTGCATATTAGGGTGAACTGGTCTTCTGTAGCAACATATATTGCCAGCCAGTATAATCATTTGTCACTTCCATAAGGTAAAACATCTTCAGGTTAGTCTTTGCCACTTCATCTTAAGTCTTCCTTGGTCTCTATCTTCTGCACATTTCACTAACTTAGATTGCTCAGCACTTATATGCAGCATGTATACACACCACATGCCAGTACCAGTGCACCTTGCTCTTTTGTGCACCACTCCCAATTCCTCTTATATCCAATTCTTCTCTTCAGTGAGTCTGCATGAACACTGAAGGGTTCTTGCAGACTAACATTGTTCATCCATCAGAGAATGTTACTTTGTTTCTTTCTAATCTTTGAAATCTTCTGTATTCAAAATCTATGTCTCACTACCATATAGCATTGCAGTTCTAACACAATTCCTTTACTCTGAAAGAAAAAACTTTTCTTACCAGCAGTCTTTGAAAGCTTCTGCATCTGACAAAGCTTACTTATGCTGTTAATCTGCTTAGTCTCCTACCTCTTGTGTACCCATAGCTTTCGTTGGGTATAGTATATGGCGTTTATATGCCTCCTTTTCTTATTTCTTTATTGCCCACAAGGGGCTAAACATAGAGGGGACAAACAAGGACAGACAAAGAGATTAAGTCGATTACATCGACCCCAGTGCATAACTGGTACTTAATTTTATCGACCCTGGCGGAATTTGAACTCAGAATGTAACGGCAGACGAAATACCGATAAGCATTTTGCCCGGCATGCTAACGTTTCTGCCAGCTTGCTGCCTTTGGCATTTATATTCCTCCTTTTCTACTTATTAGTAGGTATCACTATGGATTTTTGAAAATATTTAAATATAATTTTCACTGTACTTTTTTTTTTGAAGAGCACCCCAAAAGAAATATTTTGATATTTCATTTGTGAAATTAGGATGAATATTTTAGGAAATATGACAATTCGAATGACCAGCAAATTAGTAGAAATCTTCACTAATTAGCCTAAATGAATAATTAAGCCATATTTGTAATGTCATATCTTTGAAACTGAAGTGATAATCATTTTCAAATTGCACAAATTTGTAGTGTTCATGGGATAGCAGTTGCTTATTTTTTTCAGGTTCTTAGAGAGGAAACTTTTTTGCAGGGGCTATTTAAAAAAATATTTATGTAAAGACTACTGTAACAAACAGTCATTTTTGTGGTGTTTTCAAACCTAGCCAAATCCAAAAGCCCAAGCCACAGTGACTTGAGTTTTGGCACTAAATAAATCTTAAGATTTTGGGACATGATACCATTTCAATAAAATTGTAATGGACTACTGAAAATAGCTATAAATGGGCAGAGTTTCAGATCAGGATGCCCATATAAGTTAGATTTTCTCTGTTTTGATGGAGATTTTTCCAATTTATTTTTCATCACAGCCTGGGAAATGATGAGAGAAGTTTTGAAAATTTATGACTTTTTAAACCTCATCCCCAGTCTTTACTCCATTTCAGACTTATTTTGGCCAAGTTTTTTTGCACTGCACTTTTAAAAAACGATGGGAGAAGCTTTTTTGGTAAATTCTTTTTTACCAAAATATATATTTTGAAAATATTTTTGGACGGAAAGGTGTGGGATTAAAGGGAGATTTAGCTGGTGATTTCAGCACATCCCACGACCACCTGGAACCTTTCTCAGAATTGCATGTAGATCCAGATTAACAAACAAACAAAAGGTGAAAACTAATTCCTTGCTTTAGTATTAAAAACATAGATTAAAGGCATTAAAACATCTGTAACTTACATCAAACTTGTTAGTTGAAGAGAAAAAGAAAATTCAAACTCAAAATGAATCAGCACTGGCCAGGTTGTTGAACAGTACATATACAGAAAGCATACACAGCTGGATGGCTTAGGTCAGATCATTTGAGTGCTTTACCAGTAGTACTGAATATCATACATGAGAGACAAACTTTTAGTTGATATGCTGGCACCCCAAAACTTTAACCTGTTGCAGTATTAGTGGATAATATAAAGTTTATTCTGCAAATTGTATTTAAATTATTTAACTTCATCTTAAACTTGATTTTTGCAGGTTCCATGCATGTTTGTAGAATCTATGCTGGAAGTTCACAAAAAATATACAGAATTGATACAAAGTGTTTTCAATAATGATCAGAAATTTATCCAAGCACTGGATAAGGTAATTATATGATATTATTTCTACTTTCTTTTTCATTTATTTAGATATATTTGATAATTCTGTTCAGATAGAGTTTTATTTTTTGCAAAATATGTTTATACGGATGAGTAAGTATTTTTCTATGGACAAACTACCAAATCTACACTAATAACTTCAACTTTTTTATGGTTTTTATTGAAATGGGAATGAGGATAATATTTTAGAGTAATGCTATCTGCTGCAGCAATACTTTTAATTTTGCATGTTTCCATATATTAAGTTCTTTACAAATATTGCTTCTAACTGATGGCGATCCTATCTAGGCAATGCCAGATTAGCATTTTATCAAATGTAGTATATACAACTTGCTCTGTATTCATGGAAAACTATTACATAAGGAAGGAATGTCATAAGTTGGGTTTTAGATTGCTTCAACAATGATTATATGTTCATTCATGTGTATGTATTCGTGTGTGTGTGTGTGTGTGTGTGTGTGTGTGTGTGTGTATTATATATGTATGTATATATATTATATATGTATATGCCAGGATGCAAGGAGCAGACCAATCTGGAAAAGAAGGATTTGGAAACTTAAGGACCCTTCATGTGCTCAGAGATTTAGGGACATCCTAATTGATAAATTTGATGAGAGGGAGGAGGAACTACAAACTTTTAACATAGAGGGCAACTTGAAATTCCTGCAGGACAGCTTGCTGAGTACCACAGACCAAATCTGTGGGTGGTGTGAAGTCCCAACCAGACCTTGGGTAACATAGTAATGAAACAATGTGGTAGACAGGGCCATTAGAGCAATGAAACAGGACTGGAAGAGGGGGAGTAGCAGAGAACTGAATCAGATAGGCAGAAGGAATGCTAGAAGACAAGTATATCTAACCAAGGGAGAATCAGAAAAGAAATTTGCCTATGTTCAGTGACATGAGGACCAAAGAACTGAAGTGTTTCCAATTGCAAGACAGTGTGTGAGAGAAAATTATGAATGTTATGACTGATAGTGCATTTGCATGTAATGATTCTGCAAAGAAAGAGGCTTTGAGATGCCATTATGAAAGACTGCTGAATGCGGAGAATGAATGGGAAGAGGAGACTCTGACAAATGTTGACCCAGTTGGGGGACCAGCAACCCGAATCAGTAGTACCTTGGTAGATAAAACAATTAAGGATATGAAGGCAGGGAAAGCCTCCAGTCCATGAGGAATCACCGTTGTGATGCTTAAAATATCTAGCTGTGTGGGTTATGGTCTAGTCGCCCATATTGTAAATCAGGTGGTTCATGAAGGAGTCATACCCAATGACTAGTTTAGCAGCACCATAGTCAACTGCTCCAAAGGTAAAGGTGATGCATTAGATACGAATAATTACAGAGGTATCAAGTTGTTGGATCAGATAATGAAAGTCACAGAGAAGTCATAGCCCAACTAATTAGGGAGAGAGTTTAGACGAGATGCAGTTTGGATTTGTGCCAGGGAAAAGCACCACTGATGCTATATTTCTGGTAAGACAGCTGCAGGAGAAATACCTAGCCAAAGACAAACCCCTCTACTGGCCTTTGTTAACTTAGAGAAAGCCTTTGACAGGGTCCCTAATCCCTTATCTAGTGGTCAATGTGGAAACTAGGATAGACAAGTGGTTGGTGAGAGCTGTACAAGCTATGTACAGGGATGCTACCAGTAAGTTGAGGGTTGGCAATGAGTACAGCGAAGAATTCAGGGTACAAGTAGGGGTTCACCAAGGATCGGTGCTCAGTCCCCTCTTGTTCATCATTGTCCTCCAGGCAATAACAGAGGAATTCAAGACAGGTTACTCCTGAGAGCTCCTCTATGCTGATGACTTTGCTCTTATAGCTGAATCACTACCTGAATTAGAGAAGAAGTTCCAGGTATGGAAGCAAGGTCTAGAATCAAAGGACCTTAGAGTTAACCTAGCAAAACCCAAAGTCTTAGTAAGTAGGAAGGCAGACAAATCACAAATCCCTTCATGTAGATGGCCCTGCTCAATCTGTGGAAAAGGTGTAGGGAGAAACTCCATAAAATGTACCCAGTGTAAGCTTTGGACACATAAAAGGTGCAGCAACATCAGAGGAAGGTTAACAGGGAAACTAGATTTTGTTTGAGGAAGATGCACAGGTAAAATAAACGCTGAAAATCTGCAGAAAATAGACTCAATCAACTGTCAGGGGGGCAAGCTAGAGGTAGTAAATAGCTTCTGTTATCTTGGTGACCAAGTTAGTAGTGGAGGGGGATGCTCCGAGAGTATAGCTGTAAGAATAAGATTAGGCTGGGCAAAGTTCAGAGAGTTCCTGCAGCTGCTGGCAACAAAGGACCTCTCAGAGTGAAAGGCAGATCGTATGATGCCTGTGTGTGAACAGCCATGCTACATTGCAGTGAAACATGAGCTGTGACAGCTGAGGACATGCGTAAGCTTGAAAGAAATGAAACCAGTATGCTTTGCTGGATGTGCAATGTCAGTGTGCATGTTTGACAGAGTGTAAGCATTTTGAGAGAAAAGTTAGGCAATTTGGAAAGCCTCTCTCCCAATACATAAAAGGAAAAATTGGAAAAGATTTTTGGACAACTACTTCATCCTCTGGAATGACAACATAGATAAACTCCTGGAATTCAAAACACTTGTAGGAAAAGTGATTAGCACTTGCTAGGTGCTTCACAATTCCATACATAGTTCATGGAAGGAAAAGGCGAGGACAAGATCTCTCTGAATAAATAACATTAATAATTTATTTTGTCTGAATAAACATTCCATCTCTGGTTAGCGGTAGCCATGAATGCCTAAGTGAAGAAGCAGCAGGGTTGGTAGTTAGACACAAAGTAATAAGGCATTCTCACAGACTTGCAGTGTCGCTCGCCATTAAAGGTCTCATTCTTGACGGAGCTGCTCTAAGTTGCATACTGCTCGGTCAGAAGCCGTGATCAAAGAGAGTGAATGGTGGTGAATCCTAGCTGCTAATGATGATTGCACATGCGCATAAGGGGCTTCCGTCAGGGCTTCGGAAAGCTCTAATCCTTGCACATGCGTAGATGAATGTTCCAACATGGCGTCTAGAACCATGCATCACTACAAGGCTCCCCCTTGAGTGCGGAAGCCCGAAAATAGAAAGAGTGTAGTGGCGCCAGAAACAAGATGGCTACCGATCACCCACAAAATATGACAAGTCAAAAAAAAATAATTACAATATAAATGAGCATGCACAAAATTTTTTTTACAAAATGTTCAATAGCAAAACATTGAAACTGTCCAGTACACAAAAGAACACCTGTCTGTCACAGGAAACACAAAAGAGAATGTCAAATATAAATAGTCTTTGCAAGTTTCTTGGGCCAGTGAACAGTTTGGCCAGTCCTGGTGACATAGGGTCTGCTCGAGGCAGGTTGCAACGACGAAGGTGGTGTTGTAGGTGCTGGTGTTGTCAAGGGTACATGTGTAGGTGATGGTGTGGTCAAAGGTGCATGTGTAGGGGATGGTGTTGTCAAGGGTGCATGTGTAGGTGATGGTACTGTGAAAGGTGCTTATGTAGGTGATGGTGTTGTCAAAGGTGCATGTGTAGGTGATGTCAAGGGTGCATGTGTAGGTGATGGTGTTGTCAAAGGTGCATGTGTAGGTGATGGTGTTGTCAAAGGTGCATGTGTAGGTGATGGTGTTGTCAAAGGTGCAGGTGATGGTGTTGTCAAGGGTGCATGTGTAGGTTCAAAGGTAGGCGTGGCAGCAGTGTCATCGAAAGATGTGGACACCTCAAAATATGCTCTTTTAAGCCGATCTACAGAAACGGTCTCCGTACGACCATTCATATTGATCGTAAAAACTTTGTGTGCGAGAAAGCACACGAAAGGGTCCTTTGTAAGGAGAAGCAAGAGGTCCCTTAACAGACTCATCCCGAACAAAAACATGTGACCAAGAGTCAATATCTGATTGGACATTTGAGGGTGGAGATTGGTCCCGGGAACCCATGGGCGGAAGATTAGAAAAATAGGTGCAAAGTCTGGCGACGTACGACGCCGGATCATGAAGCTGTGAAATGTCTGGCACCAACATCGTGAAATGTCTGGCACCAACATCGTACCAGGCAATGCTAGTGTGGTACCATACAGCAGCTCTGCAGAGGAGAAACCCAGGTCTGCCTTGACAGCAGTACGACAGCCAAGAAGCACAATTGGCAGAAATTCAGTCCAAGACTGCGGATGTGGAGAGGCATGTAGAGCGGCCTTGAGCTGTCTATGAAACCATTTGACATGTGATGCACACCTAGGATTCGTAACAATTCACGAAATAAATGTACTGTTGAACCTTGGAATGCTGGCACTTGGGACAAGTGTGTGTCCAAGAAGTAATCATGCGACGCATATTTGGCCAGAAAAAATGAGCAGTGATAAGCTTCAGTGTAGCAGCAATGCCTGGATGCGACAAGGAATGCAGGGCCTCAAACACTGAGCATTGGTGATTCTCAGGGACTAGTGGCCTGGGAGAACCAGTAGAGGTATCACAAAGAATAGTGCCTTCAGCTGAGCAACAGGAGAACTTGGGCGAAGTTAAATCTAACTTCACTAAAGCTGGTTGGTCCTGCGAAATGGCAGTCAAGTCGATTGTAGCAGGAGATGAAAGAGAACAGACTAGAAGATGAGAAAGAGCGTCAGCAGGAACATTCTCTTTCCCAGGTATATGAAGAATGTCACTGGTAAATTGTGAAATAAAATCCAAGTGACGGAAAGCACGAGGCGAGAGTTTGTCCGTCTTAGATGATAGGATAACTGTAAGAGGCTTGTGATCGGTATAGATCACAAAATCTCGACCTTCAAGCTGATGCTGGAAATGATGAACTGATAGATAGATTGCTAAGAGCTGATGACCAAACGTGCTGTATCGCCGCTCAGCTGGTTATAATTGACGAGAAAAGAAAACCAAAGGTTGAGTTCGGTCATCCACTGTGTGTTGCAGCACAGCGCCAATCACAAGTGTCCGATGCATCCACAGAAAAGCATCAGGAACCAGATGTGCAAGCAAAGGAACAGAAGCTCTTTCCTTCTTGATTGACTCAAAAGCAGATAACGCCTCAGCTGAGAGGGTGATTTGACTGTCCTTTCTAGAGGTGTTTTTTAGTAGCTGGGTTAAAGGAAATAGCTTGTCCGCACATCTGGGTATAAAACGTCTATAAGAATTTACCATACCTAGAAAATGGTGCAACTGATACAAAGAAGGAGGTGCAATGCGTTGAATTGCATCGACTTTGGACGAGAGAGGTTTGATGGCACTCGAGTCAATATGATGTCCCAGAAATTCAAGAGAAGATTGCCCGAAAATACACTTATCAGGATTAATATGCTCACCATAGGCGCGAAGACACTGTAAAAGCTGAGACAAATGCCGGAGATGATTCTTACGTGTGTCGCTTGCAATGAGTATGTCATCAATGTAAGCAAACACAAAATCAAGTCTGCGGACGACTTTGTCAATGAAACACTGGAATGTACTGGTAGCGTTCCGCAACCCAAAACTAATATATAGAAACTCAAAACAACCAAAAGGAGTGGTAATGGCAGTTTTTGGAATATCGGTTGGGTTGACCGGTATCTGATGATTGGCGCAAATGAGGTCAACTTTAGAAAAGATGGTACAGCCATGGAGATTTGCTGAAAAATCCTGAAGGTTTCTTACAGGATATCGGTCAGGTACCGTAACTACATTAAGACGCCTATAATCCCCCACTGGGTGGAAATCAGAATCCCCTTTACATGCCAAATGAAGGGGAGATGCCCAAAGGCTGGTGGAGGGGCGCATCGGGCCAAGTTGGAGCATGTGCTCAAACTCGGCATGAAAAACAGGTGGCCCAGTGGTGGTAATAAAATGGAGGGTTGAGTGCGTGGGCTTTTCCGAATGAAAAGTATGATCCACTAGCTCTGGAAAGGAAATCAAAAGAGAATGAAAAGCATCTCCAGCGGTGGCAACAAAAAATTCCAGGCTAAGAATCGCATTGGTAGAACCTCTGGTCAGCGTAGAGAGTGATGTGGAACCATCGACAGGCCTCTGTTGCCTGACATCTACCAATAGATTAAAGTGGTTCAAAAAATCATCGCCCAGAATAGGATGCGGTATGTCAGCTATGACAGAAACCTATTGAAAATCTCGATGAAGATTGGAATCCAGGCATAAAGAAATCTGACCAAAAGTAGCAATGGAAGACGAGTTGATTGCATGCAAAACAATGCCAGAACGCTTAGGCCTGTCTGCAGTGAGATGAAGAGGCCAAATACTGCAAGAAGAACCGGTATCAACCATGAAGAGTTTCTTAGACACCAAATCTTTTACGAAGAATGCACGATAAGTAGAAAATGAAGAGGAGGAAGTTGGCGTGCTCAATTCCTCTGAGACTCGTTTCCCAACAACTTAAAGCTACAAGGCTGAATACATTTGTGGGCTTTTTCTGCAAATCTTGCATGGTACCAATACAGACTGGAGTGTGACAGAGGCATGAGAGGTAGAACGACTGCAACTACGAGAACGCGAAAAATGCTGGTTATCTCTGCACAGTGCGTCCATCTGCCGTGTGAGCGCATCTAGCTTCTCAGAAACCTCGTCATGTGACGAGGGAGAGGATTTAACAGAGGTTGTTGAAGAAACCTCAGAACATGCACAAGCCCTACGTGATGAGGGCTGTACGGAAAATTCCAAAATTTTCTCCGCCATAGTGGCGATCTGGTCAATGGTATTATTCTCAAGAGCTGTGGCTAAAATCGCCTGTACGTTCAATGGCAACCTAGAAAAAAATATTTTGCGCAAAAGAGGTGCATCAGCAGGATCATCACTCAATTCGCACAGTCGGCGCAAAAACTGTGATGGGGTTCTGTCTCCCAATACCTCGTCTGCCATCAATTCTTTGAAACGACTCTCCACGGATCTAGTATTACAGTGCGAAATCTCTGCCTTAACAGACACATAAGTGGCGTTTGGGTTGGGATCTGTAATTAGATCCCTAGCAGAGGTGGCGAGTGGTGCGGGTATGCCACAATACAAAAGATGCAACTGTTGTGTGGGAGAAACATCATGAGCCAAAAAGTAGGCTTCAATCTGCGCGAACCACAATGTAACATCTGCAAACGGAGGTAATATTGGCAGGGACATAATTTTTGTTCGGTCTTTCTTCTGTCTCTAACATTAACACCAATTTACAATGGAACACAACCAAGAGGAACACCAATTCCTAGACATACTGGTTAAAAAAATAAACCAAAAAAATATAAATGGACGTTTTTTAGAAAACCACAGACACTAAACAATATCTATTATTTAGCTCATGCCACCCGAGACATATCAAAACAAATATTCCCTTCAATCTTGGAAGAAGGATTTACACCATAGTATCCGAAAAAACCCCAAAAAACCAGAGAACTAAGATTGCAAGAGCTTAAAAATGTACTCCAGGACAGACATTACCCTATTCAACTCATAAATGGAGGGATTAAACATGCAAAATCGATTGACATAAAAACATTAAGAAAAGTTGAACACAATAACGCACCTTCTCTGAAAGCACTACCTTATGTTGACAGATGTGCTGAACAACTGTAACTACAATTCCTAATCTTCCAATTATATCAGTTTGCTATTTGGATCTCAACGCAAGTATGACTAAATAAAGAAGCCTCGTTTATTGAAAAATATAAGCTGGAATTAAATATAAACCCAAATTGAAAATTAAAAGTTTACCCCTATTATTGTAAGAATCAAATGTAGACCAATATAAAAAATTGGAGATTTACTTCTCCTTTACTATAAAATACCTTGATTACCAATTATTCCCCCTAGCAAACAAAACATCTAATTCAGAAATTCATCCAAAACTCATAATTTGAAAAGTTATAATGAAACTGGTTATTGTGTTGGAAGAAAAGAATCTTATTTTGTACAATATTGTATTACATGGAATAATGCGAACAAGAGAAATAATATTCTTAAGATTATAAATCTGGAAAAGTACAGGACAAGTTATTACACCTGGAAAAGTTGAGGACAGTTTATAACATCTGGTAAAGTACAGAAAAAGAAAATTTTTACTTAAAATATTGCAGCTAAGGATAAAATTTCAAATAAAATATTTAGATTTAGAAAATATTAGCTTTTATTAAAACTAAAAATGTTATTACAAGTTATTACTCTTATTTGTTATTATTTGTTACTTCTATTAAAAATAATAAATAACTCAATTAAAATATTTTTTGTGCTTTAAAAAAATTCATTTTTTAAATTATTAATTAATAATTAGAAAGTTGCAAATAGGTTATAAAAAGTAATAGTAGTATATAATTAGTTAGTACAATAAATAGAATGATACAAAACTTAATTACATATTACAGTAAAATCTACCTATAACAACAAATTCACAGTAAAATTTGCTTGAGTTATTGCCTAAGTTATTGTGAAGTCTTCACATTTTTAATCTTGAACTATGCCTATTTTTTACACAATGAATTTACCTACCATATATACTATTCTACATTGCATAAAACTTTAGCTATATTGGTACTTTTGGTGCTTCTGGCTCTCATTTTTTAAGTATTCTAGTGTGTCAATATTTTAACAAAATGATTGTACCTTTTTTAATTATAATGTTACTTTGTAAATTAAAATCAAATAATTTTTTATATTCAAATTTTATCCTTGCAATATTTTAAGTAAAAATTTTTTTGTTCTGTACTTTACCAGATGTGATAACTTGTCCTGAACTTTTCCAAGTGTAATAACTTGTCCTGTACTTTTCAAGATTCATAATCTTAATATTATTTCTCTCGCTCACATTTTTCCATGTAATCCATGTTTTTTCCAGGCTGTGCTATTATGCTAATTAATAATGTTTCAAATGTGTCAATTAGTGGTGTCATTGATAATTTTTTCCTTACCTCAATGATGCTGGTGACATATTAAAAGTCCCCCTAGAATGCAAATGCCCAATTCTATCTCATTAATATCATTACTATTCTTTCATACTGGCAGCCTGAGTTTTTGCTGTTTCACGGTGCGAATGCCCTTCCCACCCCCACCACCTGTACTAGAAGTCTTTATCCTCTGACCTCTATCAGATGTCTTTCCCATGAACACCTCCAAAGGCTTAATATTCCCCCATTCCTACTTAGGGTTTATCTCCTATGTAATGTAGTGATTATGTAGCTCATAAAATGATGGTGTAGTGTATGCAGGTTGAAGGCTATTGTATGTTTATGAGTTCTGCCAAATGCGAGCTTTCTTTTCAAGTACATGACGCTGCTGTCTCCCATCCCAGGGTCTCACGGGCCCACACCTCCCACACCCTCAGAGTTCGCACACTGGTGAAATTGTTGAGATGCTTGAACAGAGACATGTAGATTTGTGCTGCATCCAAGAAGTAAGGTGGAGAGAAAGTTCTGCTAGAACATAGGTATAATATTTTCTGGGCAGGGAACAATGACAGGGTTGGAAGCTTGGGTATACTTCTTGAAATGGGTTGATAAGGTAATCAAGGTAGTCAGTTTGTGATAGAATACTTAAGATTAGATTAGTGCTGCAACATAGATTAACAACCATTATCTTGGCTTATACCCCTCAGCCAGGGCTACCTGATGGACAGAAAGACCGATTTTATGACACCCTCTTGCAGACTACCTTGTCGATGAGTGACAAGGACCTTCTCTTTGTGGCTGGCGAATTCAATGGGCATGTTGGACAACATGCAAGGGGCTTCCATGGTGTACATGGAGGCTATGGTTTTGGTTCCCGCAATGAGGAGGGAACCAGGCTGCTGGAGTTCTGCAATGCAAATGATCTTATGGTTTGCAATACTAACTTCAGGAAAGCTGCCAGTCACCTATTCACCTACTGGTTTGGTGGACACACTAGTCAAATTAACTACATCCTCGCCAGGAAATGGGAAAGATGGCTACTTATAAAATGCTAAAACCTTCCCAGGTGAAGAATGCACCCCACAACATAGATTAGTAGTTAGCGACTTCAGGATCAGGATCACATGATGTGGAAGGCAACTTGAGGTTTCTATGGGACAACCTGTTGAGGGCTACTGACTAGATCTGTGGATGGTGCAAAGTCCCCTCTCTGACCCAAGGTAACATGGTGGTGGAATAATGTAGTTGACAGGGCCATTAGGGAAAAGAAACAGGCATGGAAGGACTGGAAGAATGGTGGTAGCAGGGAATTGTATCAGATTGCCAGATGGGAAGCTAGGAGACAGGTTTACTTAGCCTGAGGGGAAACAGATAAGAAAAAATTTGCCAATGTTCTGTGTCATGAGGACCAAAAACTTGAGGTGTTTTGTGTTGCAAGGCAGCATGTGAAAGAGAATCATGGTGTTGTAGGAGAGAAATGTGTCTGCATGGATGATGGTTCACTTGCACTAAACGAGGCTGCAAAGAGAGAGGTTTGGAAATGCCACTATAAAAGGTTGCTCAATAAAGAGAATGATTGGGAGAAAGAGAGTCTGTCGAACGTCGACCCAACAGAGGGATCAGCTATCCAAATTGACAGTACCTTGGTAGATAAAACAATTAAGAGTATGAAGACAGGGAAAGCACCCGGCCTATCAGAAATCACTGCAGAGATGATCAAAATATCTGGTGGTGTCAGCTATAGTCTAGTCACCCATATAGTCAATCAGGTGATACATGAAGGAGTCATACCCAATGGCTAGTTTAGCAGCACTATAGTCAACTGCTCCAAAGGTAAAGGTGATGCATTAGATACGAATGATTACAGAGGTATCTAGTTGTTGGATCAGGTAATGAAAGTCACAGAGAATGTCATAGCCCAACTAAGTAGAGAGAGAGTTAGTTTAGACTAGATGCAGTTTGGGTTTGTGCCAGGGAAAAGCACCACTGATATTATATTTCTGGTAAGACAGTTGCAGGAGAAATACCTAGCCAAAGATAAACCTTTATACCTAGCTTTCATTGACATGGAAAAAACCTTTGACAGGGTCCCTTGATCCCTTATCTGCTGGTCAATGTGGAAACTGGGGATAGATGAGTGGTTGCTGAGAGCTGTACAAGCCATGTACAGGGATGCTACCAGTAAAGTGAGGGTTGGCAACGAGTATAGTGAAGAATTCCAGGTAGAGGTCCACCAAGGATCAGTCCACTGCCCCCACTTATTCATCATAGTCCTCCCGGCAATAACAGAGGAATTCAAAACAGGATGCCCCTGGGAGCTTCTCTATGCTGATGACCTTGCTCTAATTGCTGAGTCACTATCAGAACTAGAGGAGAAGTTTCAGATGTGGAAGCAAGGTCTAGAATCGAAGGGCCTTAGTGTCAATCTAGCAAAACCCAAAGTCTTAATAAGTAGGAAGGCAGACAAATCACAAATGCCTGCAGGTAGATGGCCCTGCTCAATTTATAGAAAAGGCATAGAAACTCCATAAGATGTACCCGGTGTAAGCTATAGCCACTAAGAGGTGCAGCAATATCAAAGGGTGACTAACTGGGAAGATAGTTTTTGTGTGTGCCAAATGCCCAGGGGCAATAAACACGGAAAATGTACAGAAAACAGCTTCCATCACATGCCAGGAGGGAAAGTTAGAAGTAGTTGATAACTTCTGTTACCTAGGTGACCAAGTCAGCAGCAGGGGTGGATTCTCCTACAAGTGTAGATGCTAGAATAAGAATAGCCTGGGTAAAGTTCAGAGAGCTCCTACCTCTGCTGATGACAAAGAGCCTTTCGCTCAGCATAAAAGGTAGACTGTATGACGCATGTGTGCAAACAGCTATCCTTCTTGGCAGTGAAACATGGGCCATGATTGCTGAGGACATGTGTAAGTTTGCAAGGAATGAAGCTAGAATGCTCCACTGGATGTGTAATGTCAGTGTGCATACACGACAGAGTGTAAGCACCCTGAGAGAAAAGTTGGACATAAGAAGTATCAAATGTGGTGTGCAAGAGAGACGACTGTGTTGGTATGGTCATGTGTTGCATATGGAGGAGGACAGCTGTATGTAAAAATGTCATACCCTATCAGTTGAGGGAACTTGTGGAAGAGGTAAACCCAGGAAGACCTGGGATGAGGTGGTGAGGCACAACCTTCAAATGTTGGACCTCACAGAGGCGATGACAAGTGACTGAAACCTTTGGAGATATGCTGTGCTCAAGAAGACCCAGCAAGCCAATTGAGTCCGTAACTGTGGCCTGTGTAAGTGTCACATAACCAGCCCATTTAAGAGTACCATTAAATCATTGTGCAATAAACTGTGTAGTCATTTTCGTTGCCAATGCCAGTACTGCCTGATCGGTACCCTTGCCAGTGGCACATAAAAAGCACCATTCGAGTGTGCTCGATGCCAGTGCCCCTGACTGGCTCCCATGCCGGTGGTATGTAAAAAGCATCATTCAAGCGTGGTCGATGCCAGTGCCCCTGACTGGCTCCCATGCCGGTGGTATGTAAAAAGCATCATTCAAGCGTGGTCGATGCCAGTGCCA
>NC_068989.1:33127710-33148424 GCF_001194135.2 Octopus bimaculoides | reverse complement strand
CTCGATGCCAGTGCCCCTGACTGGCTCCCATGCCGGTGGTATGTAAAAAGCATCATTCAAGCGTGGTCGATGCCAGTGCCACCTGACTGGCTCCCATGCTTGTGGCACATAAAAATCACCATTCAAGTGTCGTTTATGCCATTACCACCTGACTGGTCCTCGTGCCAGTGGCACATAAAAAGTACCCACTACACTCTGAGAGTGGTTGGTGTTTGGAAGGGCATCCAGCTATAGAAACTTTGCCAGGTCAGATTCGAGCCTGGTGCAGCCTTGTGGCTTGCCAGCCCTCAGTCAAACCGTCCAACCCATGCCAGCATGTAAAGCGGACGTTAAACGACGATGATGATGAACTATATTCATTAAAAAGTATAGAACTATATTATCACCCTCAAATTTGAGAAAAAAACACTCATAACTTTTTTCTT
Organism: Octopus bimaculoides; assembly: GCF_001194135.2. Taxonomy (NCBI): domain Eukaryota; kingdom Metazoa; phylum Mollusca; class Cephalopoda; order Octopoda; family Octopodidae; genus Octopus; species Octopus bimaculoides. Next base: position 33,147,999 of record NC_068989.1, on the reverse strand, counting down.
TCAAAATTTCATTGCATGAGATTGATACCATGAAATTCCTCGAATTGAGCGCCATCATTTAAGCTTAATTAAAATATAGTTTGTTTTTAGAATAAAAAAAGTTAATTATACTTAAATCAAATTTTTTGCCTTACTTATATAATTTTTCATGATATTTTACCTCACAGCTTTTTTGATACAAACTTTTGTTGCATGGGACCAAAACTATGAGATTCTTCATGCTGTCTTCTCTCAATGAACCTAATATAAATATATTTTGCTTTTAAAATAAAAAAGTTACTTAGATCTAAACTTGATTGGTGGTATTACTTACTCTCCTATAACATTGCTACAATTTTTTACTACTGGACCTAATCTCAATTTTTTTAATGCCAAAATGTAGCTAGGGACCAGTCCTCTTCAAATATGTTAACAGTTTTCCATTTGGTTAAGAACTGAATTAGCAATAAGCTCTGAAAGCTGCTGCATGTAAGTAAATTACGGCCTTAAGAATGTTATTCAACTACTACTGTAATTGAATGATAGTACTTTTACTATTATGATTCTAATATATTCTTTAGTCTTTTAAAACAAATGTTCCGTGTTTTTTCATCTTATTTCTTTCCATATATATTCAACCACATGTAATCACCCACCATACTTTCTACCTTATATATACATATATATATATATATGTGTGTGTGTATATATATATATATATATATATATATATATATATATATATATATATATATATATATATATATATACATATACATATATATATATTCAAATATTTTATGTTGTAGGCATGTGCTGCTGCAATAAACAATAAATTTAAAGGTGAATGTAAGTCTCCAGAATTGGTAAGTCAATGCAGTTTTTTAAATGTTTAACTCTCTTTTTGTTTCATAAATGAGCAAGTGGCTTGGATTGAATATAACAATAATGTTCTTAATCTATACTGAATTAGAATTTAAGTCCTGCAAAACAACAGAGATTAAAGTACTTGGTTAGTATTGCAATAATAATGATCTGCAATGCATATGTATAGCAACCTAGCCATTCCAGATATTATGCTGTACTCTTTTGTGCACTTCTACTTTGTACTGAGCCAGCAGCTGTCCAGGACTGATATGTTTTCTGATTCTGGCTAAGAAATTGGAATCTGTACTGCAGTTAAGCAATATTTAAGACTAAACATCAATTTTGAAGATTTTTGCATTTGTAACTAATTTCAAGATTTACATGCATTCCTTTTGCAAATAGGGATGTTGTGTTGTGAGATTGTTTCTTTGCTTTGTGTAGTGACAATCATTTGGAAATGTTGATGGGACTATGTTATGTCCGACTGGAAGATGTTGAGAAGGCTTTTCTTTATGGAACCAATATAAGTTTGGCCTGTGGTGTCTATGTTGTATTTGAAATATGCTTGTGTGTAAAAGTAGGAGTGAGTGGTTGTTTCATCTGCATAAGAATGTGTGTTATGAGAAGTAACAGTAAAATAATCATTCATGAACTGATAGGAGACAACCAAGAATTCCAATCCAAGAAATGAATGATGGATGGAGCCCATAGATAGCCAAACTAAAATTGAAGCTTTACATGTCAGAAGAAGGATTTGCTGATGTCATCAGCAACAAAGAAATCTCTACTAGACCATAGCTGTCTTTGTACTATTTTGGTCATCTGTGAATATCCAGCACACAGCCACATACAACACAACACTGACCCCCCACCCCCACCCCAGCTCCTAAGACACTAGATTAAAACTCTTCTAGTTTTGTGCTGTCTCTGGCAGTGCATGTGCTTCACTCCTAAACCATCCAAAACAGTTAAGCATATAACTAAAATCCTTTTCTTAGACATGCTCCTCCTCTATATTGTGCACAAAATCTCAGAGCTCCAAATTCCCCAAGTGGTTCACTTATAGCTGTGTTGTACCAGTTTAAGGAAAAGACAAGATCTACAATGCTGCCCAGATAGGGGTTGGGTGAATTTCTCCAGGATTTTTTCACAGATGATATCATTCTTCATTCTTCCCTAATATTTCCCTCTCAAACATCATCTACATGCAGTGTAAACATGTCATGTTATTCCTATTCTGACTCTATGCATAAAGACCTCTAAAGCATTCTCTAATAAGGTTGTACCATTTTTACCTCTTTCAGTAGCAAAACAACACAAGCACTACTCATATCAAAAAAATCATCACTATTTCTCATCCCTTACACAACTAGAATCCTCACAATTTCTCAAATGTAAGGCTTTGGTCTCACTGAAGATCTCTCATGCTATTTGAATATTTCTTCATTAGATCTGGCAAAGCAAATATATTTTTTACTCAAGTTCTAAAGGCAACAGATAACTGATATGATATGTGTGAAAGTTGCTCAGTCAGGGCCTGTAAGAGATATTTTGCCAGGCAGAACTAGGTTGCTTTCTAACCTATCTTGTGAAAGGGGTACCTCTCCTTGTCAGAGATTCACAGGCCCCTTCTTGAATCTCTGGTCCCCAGATCAATGTAGCTGAACCTCCTCTCATAATCCCTGTCTTCAATAGGTCTAGCTCTGTAAAACAACTCAGGGACTCAATGTTGTAAAGAAAGTAATCGTAACTGTTTCTGTTGCCTTTGAAACTTTGGAATTGAAGGTGATAGATTGGTAGTTATTGCAGTGTGGGAGAGACTGCCTTATTTGTTGATAGGACTCACACTTGTTGGGCTCTCTGAGTTGCTGTAGCAATATAAAAACAGGAAACAAAGACAGTGGCTTATCTACAAACGTTTTCACTTATAAAAGCAGACTGTTTAGAAGTAGAGGATAGGAGGATTCTGTGAAGTTAAGAAAATCCCTTAGAATAGGACCAGAAGACCTACCTGTAGTTTGAAAGTTGGGAGGGCTTACACATATGATGCATAAACGATCTTTAGTTTCCTCAAAGTTATTTTGGAGGTGGAATCATCCATCATCATCCACAAGGAGGTGATCACAGATGATATTAGGCATTGAATGTTTTCTTCATCTGACCAACTTACTATTTTTGGATTGTAGGGTTTGGTAATGTGAATGTTGTGTAGGGGCACTACTTTGAGAATGATATCAGTTAACTGCATAGCTATATAAAAAAGGAAATATGTTTGTTACTGCGTATCAATGTATGTTTGGGTGTGTGTACCACCAGCAAATAATAAAATAAAACTGAGAAAATTTTTCTTTGTAATGTTATATATAATTTTTCAGCTTGCCAAATACAATGACAACCTTTTGAAGAAAAGCTCGAAAGGAATTTCTGAAAGTGAATTAGATGAGAAACTTGACAACTGTATAACTGTTTTCAAATATTTAGAAGACAAAGATATATATCAAAGGGTAAGTTTTTGTATGCTGTTACTGATTATAATATTTTCCATTTCTATTACTGATTTTAATTTAAAATCTAAGTTAATGAGAGCATGTGATAAGCAAATTAGTTATTGTAATTAAACTTTTCTCAGACCAGTATAGCTGTGTGCATTATCCTCTACCATTTATAAAATTTATAAAAATTGTTACATACTAAATGTATGTATGCGTGTATTAAACATGCCTTGAAGTTTGCTTAGGTAAGCAAAAGTTATATATCATTTATACTAATATTTTTACTGTGCTTTTTCAAAACTACAGAACAAGAAATAAACATTTAGTGAGCTCAGTTCATGATGTATCTTAAAGTCTTGTTTGCATGCATTGATTAAAGTAAAACGATATATATATATATATATATATATCATCATCATCATCATCGTTTAACGTCCGCTTTCCATGCTAACATGGGTTGGACGATTTGACTGAGGACTGGCGAACTGTACAGAGTTGCATTGTGATTCTTTGATTAAAAAACATTTATTTTACTATTTGTAGAAAACAGATAAATAATTTGCTGATAGAATATGATTTTAATGAATTTGTAATTGATCATAACTGCAGTTGGTTTTTATTGTGCAGGTAAAATAACACCAACTTACATGATTTTGTTGTTTTTAGTTTTATTCCCGGATGTTAGCCAAACGACTCATTTACAATGCATCCACCTCTATGGATGCTGAAGAATCTATGATTAATAAATTAAAGGTAATCCTCTTCTACAATTTTAAGAAAACTTTTGTTTTTTGAATATTCTTAAGAGAGATTGTAATCTCAGTAGAATGAAAAAATTGTTGTTGTGAAAACAATCAGCATAATTTTACTGCTTGTGGAAGTTGTTATTGTAGTAGCTTAAAGCTTAGCTCTGTTTGTGCAAACCTGCAGTTCAGAGAGTGGCAACTTCAGAGTAACATAGTAAATTTTGCATGTTGAATATATTTATTACAGTACCTAAAAATTGTTTCATTTTAAAACAAAATGTTTTAAAACAGTTTTTGTCTTTCCACTAACAAATATCTATTTTAGATTATTTACATAGCTATTACATCATTTTGTCAAGTATATTGAGATTATAGTCCCACTGACAAAGATAAAATATCCCGAGTTATCTCGCATACTAATGATAAAATAGTGTCAGTTGCCAAGTAATAGATTTATTCTTACTTACATACAAGGGAGTGCTAAAAAGTTTGCTGAGAATTCCCTGGCTTTGGGTAAAAGAAAATACAGGAGGATCAGTTAATTATGATTTTATTCAACATATTCCCCTCTCAGATTCACACACTTATTGCAGCAGTCCTTCAGGTTTTTAAGCCCTGTAAAAAGAACTGGGAAGGTTGGGCCTCCAACAAGGCCTCTATAGCAGTGATCACTTCTGAATTGGAGTGAAATTCCGTTCCCTTGAGATGTTTTTTCAGTTGTGGAAAGTCAGGAGAGTAAGGTGGGTGGTCTACCAATTTGAAGCCAGTCATGTATTTTCCATAGAGTTTCATGTGCTGTGTGTGCTGGTACATTGTCCTGCAAAAACAGGACACTACAGCTTAGCTTTCCATGGTGTTTCTGCTTCAAAGCTTCACACAGTTTGTTCAACAGAGACATGTAGTATTTTGCATTGATGGTGCAACCCTTTGGCAGGTATTTGTCTCAGAACACTGAAGCTAGAGTCTTTCCAGCAGTGAACTGCTGTGGCACCACTCCATTGATTGCTGCTTGGTCTGGAGATCATGATGAAGCCTAGTTTCATCCATAGTGACTAAATGAGCCATAAAATCAGCCTCTCCCTCTGCAAACTGCACCTTTGATGTTGTCACTCTGATGTGCTTCTGATCTGCATTCAGGCATTTCAGCCCCAATTTGCAGAAAGTTTTCTCATGTCCAGACTATTGTGAATGATGTGGAAATCTCCAGTCTCAGCTATGACTTTAACTGAAATCTGGCAGTCATTGAGAATCATGATATGCACAATGTCAGCTTTGTCCTCTGTAGTCACAGAAGCTGGCAGTCCTGACTAGGGTTCATCTGTGACCTCAAAATGACCAGTCCAAAACCTTGACGCCCAAATTTTCACTGTGGAGTAAGATGGGCAGCCATCTTCAAGACTTCCTTCATCTCACCATGGATTTCTGCTGCCTTGCAAAAAGAGGAACTTCATCACCACCTGTGCTTCAATCTTACTAAAACTTTCTGTAGAAGCTGCCATCATGCATTAAATCTACAAAAAAAGGAAAAGATATATTGTATACCATCATGATTTTTTGCCTATCTTCTCCTAAATTGTTGTCTACCTCCCTTGTAAAGGTAATGGCTTTACCTTTTTGCAATACCCTTAAAGCCAGGAACTTTTCAGTATGACCTTGTATTTGATCTTATATAAGCTTTTTTCAATGGTTCAAGTATTAACAAAGCTTTGATCCATTTAACTGTCATGTTCACTCTGGTTATAACAATTCCGTTTTGGCCATTTGTGGGTAGGGTAGTACTTGTTTTGCTGTTTAGTTTGTTTATATATTATATAGGACACTTAAACTACAACCATAGACATTATTTGTAAATGTCTTGAATACAACATATAATAATATTAAAAATCACAGCTGTTTATATTATAATTAATTGCTATTCAGAAAAGGATTTCAATATAATACTGGACTGCATTTATGAAAATGAGGTAGCCCTGACTGAGAGGCTACAAAGTTATTTTGTAAGAGGAGGTTATAATGTTAATTCATCAAATAAAATGTTTATAAGTGGTTATTTAATGAATGGTAACAGTTCTAACAGATGATTATGTTTATTTGCAGCAAGCCTGTGGTTATGAGTTCACTAACAAACTACATCAGATGTTTACTGACATGACAATTAGTAAAGATTTAGACAAAAAATTTGAAGATTACTATAAGAATAAAGATATTGATATTGGAATTGGATTTTCAATATTGGTTCTTCAGGTAAGTTGAGATATCATAAACTATTTTTACCAGTTCTTATATATTTAATAGCAATTAATGAAATCCTGACAATTTTAAAATCTGCTGGCAATCATTTCACTTTACTTTTATTTTCTACTTCTGGCTGGAAAGCAGCAGTTAGTAGAAGCAGTGAAATACAAGGCTTAATGCCTAAATGTTCTAATTTTAGTAGATTTGGTAAGGTCTAGATGTAAAAATATTCAGGTGAGTATATGATGATTTTTATAAATTTATAAATTTTCTTATATAGATTTAGCTTATTATGACTTAGTCCAGTGGTTCTTAACCATTTTTTGCCTATGGACCCCTTTGATTCCTATTTTACTCAGGCAGACCCTCACAGCCATTCGATTTCTAAAAACCTCTATATTTTTATAATTAAATATTAGGAACTGTATTAAAAAAGTGTTAAAATATTTTTCTATTGTAGAAGTATATCCAATTTATTGTGCATAAACTTTAACAACAAAATCTTACATGGACCCCCAAGGGTAATGTGGACCCTGGTTGAGAACCACTGACTTAGTCATAAGAATTCAGAGAAGTAATAAATGTATTGATTACATTCTTTCATTTTATAAAATTGTCTTTGTGGTTCATTAAAAAAAAAAATTATCATAATCAGTATTTCATTTGCTGTTAATGGTTCAGTTTGTTTTATTTCCATATTCTAAAACAGTAACGTTCAACCTTTTTCTTACTTTGGCCCACAAAATTTATTATATCATCCATGACACACTCAGTGTCAAGTAAATATACTCCAGAATCAATGTTCAAAAGAAATTTAATTCAAAATATAATAAAAAATACTTTTGATATCCTAAACATATTTGAAGAGTAAAAATATGAAATTGAGTAAAAGAAAAAAAAGAAAAACAAATTGCATGGTTCTGAAGAATTCATGTTTGCATGCATGTTTTATGTTGCTATGGCCCACTAAAAATTTTACAGAATTCTGTTCTTGGCCATGTGGTCACCTTGTGCATCTGTTCTAAATCACTATTATCTTTGAAAAATTGTACTTGAACAACAATACAGATATGTTAAGAATAGTTACAATGTTATATTCAGTTGTTAATTCTGTATTCCCTGATGAAAATCAATCAATTTCTTTTTCCCTCTCTCTATGTATATTGTTACTTTTGACCATTACATTTATTATTGTTTTCTGCTGGTTTCAAGTCTGACTAAACTATTTCAATAAGTGTTTAATGGATTCATTCAGACATTTTAATTTTGCTCCCAGAGGCAGTCATATTAATTCAAAATATCTCCCTATTACCATAGTTGATATTGTTAATTTTTTACTGTTATTTTCTTTTCTTTTCTAGGCTGGTGCATGGCCCATTCGGCAAAGTGGCTTCCCAACGTTTGCTATTCCTCAAGAATTAGAAAAAAGTGTTAGAATGGTAATATTTACTGCTACTTTGGTTATTGAATTCACTTGTCATTGTATGTAATAAAAATGTATTCTAAGTTGAAGGAACATTAGCCAACCCAATCATATCCAACTATAAAAACCCTGCCAAAGCAGACATTGGATCTCAATGCAATCTTTTGGCATGTTGGATCCTGTCAAATTATCCAACTCATGCCAGCATGGAAGATGGACCCTTATTAGTAATTGTAATATATTAGGTTTAAATCAAATAGTTATAACTTTTTCTTATAAAATGGTATGTTTGTTTAGACAAGAAATTGCTAGTTTTATTGTAATAGTAATTGTGTGGAAGTTATTTTAGTATGACCAATAGGCTACTGTATTGAATGAACTGCATTTTTTTCTTGATTTAAATTTAATTCATATTCTTGATGTTTCAAAAATGAATACTTATAACTTATTTATAATGGAGTGCTAACCTCATGATGAAAAAGTGGATTTGATTATTTATAATATTTTCAATATCAGAGTGACTACAAAAGATTAAATGTATAATTGGGGAAAATAGTAAGGATTAGATAACTGTAAATTATTGCAATTGATTACATGGGTTATATTCATTTCCTGTACAGAATTGGCCCTATAGATTTTTCGTTTTTCATCTTGTTTTGCTAATTCAGAAAAGCAAGAGCAGTGGCTACAATCCTTTGTCAGAACCTTTGAGACTTCTGTGAGGAAATTATTTTCAGATCTCAGATCTAGCATAAATGCTTGCAACAAAGTGGACTTCAAAAAGAGTACCTTGGAACCAGGTGGTCAGGTCAGGTGTAGGGGCATGCACTGATGCAGTGCATTGTTGCATTCACCATTTGTTGGTATATTCCTTGGCGACCTGTCAAGCAAGAGTCCTAGTCAGTCCCTATCTCTATGAGATATTTCCTCATCTACTGTGACCATGTGGCCAATCAACATGAGCTGTCAACTCTAATCCAGCCAGATCCTCAGTGAAGAGAACATGGTAATCAAGCAACATGGCCAAACTGTCTGAGCTGGTGTTCCTAAATCATACAAGTAACAGGATGTATCCCAGTTTCTGAGTAGAGTCATCGGTTGGATACAAAATCCAACCAGGTAGTGTTAAATTATTCAGCAGATTAATTCTACTATCCAAGTAGAATGGTAACTTTGATGAGCTTCTACACAGTTTCCATTTACTAAATTTCATGCTGTATGCAAGAGAGAAGACTGCACTAGTTTGGTCATGTGATGCAGATAGGTGCTGACAGCTCCATTAAGAAGTACTGATTCCTCAAAGTAGATGGACCATGTAGAAGTGGGAGACTGAGGAAGACATGGGACAAAGTGCTGAAGAATGACCTCAGGACACTGAACCTTTCAGGCAAGATAACAAGGGACCAAAATGCCTGGCACCTTGCTGTACTTCAAGAAGACCTGTACTCCACAGCAGAAGTGTTGAGACCAGTCTTCATGGTGGTGAGAATTAACTTGCAAGAGTCTTGTGCTGGTGCCATGTAAAAAGCACTTGTGGCAGTGCCACATAAAAGCACCCATGTAATGCCGTGTAAAAGCACCCATGTGGCATCATGTAAAAGTGCCAGTGCAATGCTATGTAAAAGCACCCATGCATTGCCATGTAAAAGTGCTTTTGTAATGCCATGTAAAAGGACCCAGCACACTCTGTAAAGTGGTTGGCATTAGGAAGGGCATTCAGCTGTAGAAACCATGCCAAATCAGACTGGAGTCTGGTGCAGCTTGCCAGCTCTGGTCAAATCATCCAACCCATGCCAGCATGGACAACAGACATTAAATGATGATGATGATGATGAAGAAGACTTTAGGTCATCTGGCACTATGGTGGAAGACGCTTGCCCAAAGTATTGTGCTATGGAATCAAACTCAGATTCGCATAGTTGTGAAGTAAACTTCTAACTCCTTAACAATACAACCATACACAGCAAGCAACAGTAAGCCAACTCTGAATTTTGAATTTTATACCTTTTTGAAATGGATTCATTTGGCCATTACTATTCTTAAGAAAGGCTTGGGTAGCAACACTGAGACTTCTAAACATTTCATCTTTACTAATCTTACTACAAAAATGTTATTACATGACTATAATTGCCAATTTTTTTGTTAATTTTCTAGTTTGAAATGTTTTACAATAAAAACTTCAGTGGTCGGAAGTTAACATGGATGCATTACTCTTGCCTAGGTAAGTAACTAATTCATTCTACATAGAGTTGCTTGAGCAGATGTAAGAAAATGTATGTTATGTACATGAGTTGATATAGAGGAGACTTAGTCAGACTTCTCATGAGGAAAGAACACAAGTACAAACACTGGGGTAGGCAGAGTAGATGTATTGTCTGCAGAGAAATGGTTAGAGTAACTGAGGTTGTCAGAATCATTAGTGTTTATGTTCACTGGCATGGGTTGGCCAGTTTTTCTGAAGAGTGCTTTAGGCCTGTATACCCTTGTTGTTGCCAACCTTTACAATATGCAGGGACATGATGCACCTATTTTAAAACTTGAATACACACAATTATGAGATAGTCAGAGTATATGGCTGAATAATTAAGTTTAGGCTGGTAATGGGCTATTATGACAGCAACTGTGATTTCTGTATGTGCCACTGTCAGAATTGGCAAAAGGATAATTTCTATGAGGTTTACATGCAGACTACCTCAATGATGGATGGTAGTGACCACATTACTATGGCTGGGGACTTCAGTTGACATGGTGGGTAACATCAGGATGGTTACTTATGTATACATGAAAGCTGTGACTATGGTCCAGTTGATGAAGATAGATAAAGGCACCTGGATGCAAATAATAATTTGCAACACTAATTTTGCAAAGTTAGCTTGCCACTGAATCATCTACCACTCAGGCACACATATTAGCCAGAAAGATGGTTGTGAATACTAGGTTTTTTTTCCCCTGTGAAGAATGTAGTACTCAACAGACTTAGCAGGGAGAGAAGCTGAAAGTAAGAGGCTGATCTCTGCCATGGGCTTCAGGAATGCAAGATGCTCCATATTTTAGCTATTAATGTCCTGTTGAAAATTTTCTAAGTCAAAATTTCATTCCTGTAATGGTTGTGGAGAAAATACCTGAAAATGAGTTTGTTAATTCAAATGCTTATATTGTATTTATTTGGGGTCATATTATTGTGAAAATTGGTTCTATTGTAGAAAAAACAAGTAAGTTTCTTTTCTTTTTTTCATATAAATAGTTATTTGTGCTAAAATTAAAGAAAAATGGTTGGTAATAATTTAACAATCACACTTGTACATGTATGTCCATAATTGTTTCTAATAGACATGGACATACAGACAGCTCAAAAAAACTATTCTTTCCTGACCTTTTTGCACCTTTTCCATCATGAAATTTACAGATAAGCTTAGTTACTCCCTTCAGAAACCACATACCCAGATATGCTTAAAAGTTACTATCAAAAAAAACAAAAAAAAAAACTCTCAAAATAAATTACGCAAATTATGCATTGAGGAAATGATTAAAATTTTCTCTTTTAGGTTAGAGCATTCATCACTTCCTTTAAAACAATTATAAAAAAAGTGTTTTGATTCAGATGGGTTCAGGTGGTATAGAACTGACATGTGTAGTTGGGTGGATTTGTGTTGTACAGGTTGTTAAGAGTTAAAATAGTGTATCACCGTAAATCAAGACTTTATTAGTGAAGTGTGTAAGGACTGTTAGTGACATCAAGAAGAAAGGAGTATGGAAACGTTGCTATAGAAAGTTGCTGAATGAGGAGAAAATATGAATGAAAGAGCTACTACTCCAACTAGACATGGAGTTAACAGCTATGTGTACTGGTTAAATAGGCTATTAAGAACATGAAGACGGGGAAAGCAGTAGGACTATCAAAGATAGTGACTGAGAGCTTATCTTTTACAAGTAATAAGTAATACTTGGAAATATTAGCTCCAATGCTTAAAGTAGCAATATCATTGTCTACTACAAAGGCAAAAGAAAAGTTCTATGAAAGTGACAAAATGAGTCATAGCACAGCTTATTAGGCAGAGAATTAGTTTAGATGAGATGAACTTTGGATTTGAGATAGAATGGAGTACTTCTGATGTCCTTTTCTAAGTGAAACACCTACAGAAGTTCCTAGCTTAGTGCAAGCCACTATACCTAATAACTGTTGACTTGGTGAACACTAAATACCTTTAACAGAGCATCATATTTTGTAATCTGATGGTTACTAAGAAAACTCGGTATAAATGAATGGTTTATTAAAGCCATATAAGCAATGTATAAGTGCTGTCAGTATAATGAGAGTTAGCACCAACTTCAGTGAGGAATTTAGCCTGTTTATAGGTAGCCATTAAGGATCAGTTCTGTGCTCCCTCGTGCTTATCATAGTTTCCCAAGATACATCTTATTTCTCATAGATGGATTCATTGAACAATTAAAGAAAAAGTTTCAAATGTGGAAAGAGAACTTAGAATCAAAAGGTCTAAAAATCAGTTTAGCAAGAGAGAATGCTTAATTCTTTCATCTGGATCATGTTCAATATATTAAAAAAAAAAAAGACTAGTGTACCAATGTAAGCTTGACTACTGGTTTTTATCTCAGGTGAAGGCTGGGGTATTGCAAGTTGTAAGCCAAACTAAATGCTTCTTGGTATTGTATTCAGTGCCTTGCTGCCAGGAATATAAATGTAAAGCCCTTTAGAATTGATTCTTTTGTAGGTGATTACTACTTTAAATACACTGTTTGTTTTAACAATTCTTATTCTTTCTTCTTTAAAGACAGTTCTTGTGTTTATGAAAGAGTTCATTTACATGAAGAGAAAGGATATGATGTTGAGTTGACTAAGACACTTAGAAACAGTGTGACATATACTTTAGCTAACTTGTATTGTTGCCTGTGTTTAAGTTTTGTCAAGTTACTTGGACTTTCAGTCTTCTGTACTGAGAAGGATATTAGGTCATTTCAGTTGACTCCACTCCTTCCATTAATCAAAAATGACCTTTATGCTTTGTCAAAAATAATCACTATTTCCTCTGTAATTATAGTAGTGGCATGACAAACAGAATCAAAGTGTACAAGATCAACATTCTACACTGATAATTGTATCAAATGGTGTACAGTTAGTCATTACTGCAAGAGAATAAATTCACTTTGCTGTATTCATTTTGTTGTACCCTTTAAGCTAAGCACATTACACTATTTTTCTCAATCTGCCTAAGTAAATAATGGATTATTTTTGTTATAGAATTGCTTGGAATCAGGTCATTGATTTTGCTCTTTGGTCTATTATGTAACTTATAAACTCCAAAATTCTGGATATCCAAATTTGTGAAGACTTTGCTATAACCAGGCCCAAATGAAAACCAGGTCAATGTTTGTATCTTCTGTGATTTATTTGTTTGACATATTTTGTTTCTCTGCAATGTCTTTTTCTTTCTATTTGTAGCTGATGTTCGATTTAATTACCTGAAGAAAACCTACACTGTAACGATGGGGACCTACCACATGGCAATATTATTACTTTTTAACAATGCTGAATCCTTGACATTTCGAGAGCTGATGGACTCTAGTCAGTTACCAGAAAAGGAACTAAGTAAACAACTTCAGGTGCTAGTAGAAAGCAAAATTATCCTTACAGAGGTAAATATAATAATCTGCAAGTGACCAAGGAGCTTGTTTGTAGATGCATTGCTTTTAGAGATACAGTTCATTATTTTTAGTAAAAGCTCTTGAAAGCAACTGTAGCAATTTGTTTTAACAGCTGCTAACAGTGTGTGTATAAAAGATGTAGTGAAATCTTTTGCAGACTTACAGGAATCTGAGATGTAAATACACAGAAAACCATGGATTTGCAAGTATTTGTAGATAAGTTCTGCTTAGGTAATATAATAAGTGCTGGGGTGGTTCTTAGAAAAGTTTAAGATGCCGTTATTTCTCCTTGTGATAAAAGTGTCTTTTTCTCTCTGCAAGGTGCTAATGAAATGAGCATAAGTTATGAAACTGTTTGACAATGAGGATGGAACATCTTTAAATTAATGGAAAGAAATAATCTAAAAACTCTGTTGGTTTGTAGCTGCATTGGTATGGTTATGTAAAAAGATGTTGGGTGAAAAACCACTATGTACTGATAATAGAAAATAATGGGGCCAGATAACTGTTGAGATGAAAAAAAATCAAGTCAAATGGGAATATGTTGTATTGCAGCCTCATCCAACACATACTATCATAATTATATTGGAAAAACTGAACTTTAATAATAGTGTTCATAACAGTGGGATTCCTTGCCTGTATAAATATTAAACTTTTGGTACTGTTGTCATCACTTTTCTATGGATGTTTATCAAATAATTGCAACTTTCTTCACCTTGTAAAGGAGTTAATAGGTTCTTTCTTTTTACCTATGCTTATCAATAGATGATTAGCCTTGCTGCTAAGAATGGGAGATTGTGAGAAACACTGGTTGCACCGTTTTATACATATGTTATTTTTAAACCAATATATACACCAAACATATAATTCTTCCCTGAGTATAGATGTGACAAGAGAGGCTGGGACTGCATCAACTACCAACACTTGGGAATCAAGTGAAAGAACAGTTAAGAATGAATAAGAATAAGTGTTGGCAACACATAAAAAGCATCCAGTACACCCTGTAAAGTGGTAGTGCCAATGGCATGAAAACGGTACCCAGTACACTCTATATAGTGGTAGTGCCAGTGGTACAAAAACAGCACCCAATACGCTTTGTTAAGTAGTTGGTGTTAGGAAAGGCATCCAGCCATAGAAACCATGCTAAAGATGACACTGGAGCTCAGTGCAGCCCTGCAGCTTGTGGTTCCCTGTCAAACCATTCTACCCATGCCAGTATGGAAAGCAAATGTTAAATGATGATGATGTTGATGATGAATAAAAAAAAAAATACATCATATACTACCAAATGAATACATGGTATAAATTAAAGAAAACACCTATGCTAGTTCATATTGTTGATTTGTATGATGTGTTTGACATGCTGGGCAATTAATAATTAAAACAGGCACATTCATGTCCATACAAATATATATTTTTTTACCAGAAACTACATGGCTAAGTACTCTAGCTCCACCAGCTTGAATTGAACTTGAGCTAGTAAAGAAATCTCTTAGCTTGGTCAGTTTAATGACCAAATTTCTTTCAAAAAACTGTTTTCCATCTTCAAAATGGAGAAGCCATGTTTCAAGTTCCAATTTTAAAATAACATGCTCACAATAAGTCTAAGGTATTTGAAAACTAACATTCATCATATGCTTATTGTGAATGGGTTACTTAAGCAGAGCTGGTTTCAGCTAGGATTGAACTGCTACCTTAGTAGTTGGGTTGGACTTTAAATCTTTCTAAAACCAGATTCTGAGAAAACTAGTGATAGACTACATTAGAAACAAGAATTTGTTTTAATAATCTCACTTAGAAAGGTATTGATAAAACAAAATTCTTCTTTTTTTGTGTTTCTTTAACTGCATGATAATATGAACCGATGATTATTTGTGGATTTCAGAATGAAATAAATGAGAACAGTACACTTCATCTCAACAAAAATTATTCCAACAAAAGATTGAGGTTTAGAATTTCTATGATGCAAAAGTTAACACCTCAGGTAAGCTCTAATTAAAATTGGTTTCTTATTTTGGCTCAAAACAATTTTTGTGGGATTGTGGATACAAACAAATGAATAGACCTCAGTATAGATTCTTTTAATGATGTTGGAGGTCTAAAAAGTGAAGTTTAGAAAGATAAAATTAAATAATGATTTTTAAATACAAGCACAAGACTACAAATTTGAAAGGAGGAATAAAGTTGATTATATTGACTCTGTTACTATGTAATATTTTGTTGTCAGTCCTTGAATATGAAAGGAATGTTTGATCCTGGTAAGATTTGAACTTATAATGGAATTGAAAGTTTGTGATACCTGTGGAGTATCTCCTTCTCCCATTATAATTATTTCTGTAGTCTTAAGGATCTGGAACACGAAGAAGTTTACAAGCGGAGTGCAATTCAATAGCCGGTTTTTTTTTTAGTTCTCGTTCATGTGGATTGCTGCCAGTGACCATCTTTATGACAGCGCGTAATTTGTTATAACTCTGTTCACGTGAGGTTCATTACCTCTGGAGATAACAGGTGAAGTTAGAGCGAGATAAGAGTCTGCTGTGAGCTGCCAGATTCGCAGTGTTTCTCAGCATAAGCAAGAAGAAAGAAAGAGAGAGAATGTCTTAATTCTCCTGCTTAAATAGTCATTGCCGATGAGAGTCTCACTGTCATCTCGCTGTCATCTCGCGCATGACAAATGGTTGCAGGCGAGATCTCACTCCTGTCTCGGACGTGGTAATGGCTACCAGCAAGATCTCGTAAAAAATGGTGCTGGCTTCTTGTGCCTCGCTACAGGGGCTTCCCCTTGAGAACTCTAGTACGAAATTAGAATGACTGGAGCAGGCACAAGAAAAGCAAAGATTGCCACTGATTGCAAACAACAAGATGTGGTACAAAATGTGATAAGTCAAGAAAAATAATTACAAGCAATATAAAAGGGGCATGCACAAAATTTTCAACAAAGTTCAATGGCAAGGCATTGGAATTGTTCAGCACACGAGAGAACAATTGTCTGTCACAGGAAAAGAAAAGGTTTTTTGGGCTAATGCACAGTGCGGCCTGTCCTGGTGACATAGGGTTTGTTTGTGTTAGATTGTGGCGATGAAGGTGTAGGTGATGGTATGGTCAAAGGTGCATGTGTAGGTGGTTGTAAAGGATCAAAAGTGGGTGTGACTGGGATGTCATCGAAGGGTGTGGACACCTCAAAATGTACCCTTTTAAATTTGTTAACTGACACAGTCTCTGCCTGACCATTGATGTCAAGATTAAAAGTTTTAGGTGTGCGTGATAGCACATGAAATGGTCCTTTATAAGGAGAAACAAGCAGTCCTCTAACAGAATCATCCTGAACAAAAACATGAGTCCTTTTGTCAATGTCTAGTGGGATGTGAGAGGGAATGGACTGGTTACGCGGATGCATGGGTGGAAGACTTGAGAAATACGAGTGAAGTCTGGTGACATATGACGTTGGGTCAGGATGCGATGAATTGTCTGGCACCAACATTGTGCCAGGATGGTACTGTAAAGGAGTTCAGCAGAGGAGAAACTTAAGTATGTTTTAACAGCAGTGCGACCACCCAGAAGAACGATAGGCAGGAATTCTGTCCAAGACTGCAGATCAAGAGTGGTGTATAGAGTGGCCTTCAGTTGCCTGTGAAAATGTTCGACCATCCCGTTGGAAGCTGGATGGTAGCTGGTCGTATGAATGTGATGAACACCTGGGATTCGTGACAATTCATGATATAAGGAGGCATCGATCTGGCGTCCATGATCAGTGGTTATTTTAGCTGGGACACCAAAGCGAGCAATCCAGTTAGAAATGAAAGCTCGAGCAACTGGCTCAGCGAAATGTCCACTATTGGAATGGCTTCAGGCCAACAAGAGAAACGATCGACACACGTCAATATATAAGAGAAACCATGACTGACAGGCCATGGTCCAACCAGATCAATGTTGACATGGTGAAAGCGAGTCTCCGGCAGAGAAAGCTGTCCAAGAGGAGTGCGAATGTGCCTGTGGATTTTAGAACATTGGCATTTCACACAAGAGCTTGCCCAAGCGGTGATCATATGGCACATATTAGGCCAGTAAAACTGAACCGTAATAAGCTTCACCGAGGCAGTGATGCAGGGATGTGACATTGAATGCAAGGCATCAAAAACGGAACGCTGATGGTTCTCAGGTACAAACGGTCTGGGAGAACCAGTAGCTGTGTCACAAAGGATTGTGTCTTCAGCAGACGGAATTGGAAGATAGGCAAACTTGCAACAGGACAACTTGGTGGAAGTTAGATCCAATGTGTCCAGAGCTGGGTGATCCTACGCAATGGCAGTTAAATCGATTGCAGCAGGAGATGAAAGAGAACACACAGGGAGACAAGGGAATGCGTAAGCAGGCATGTCCTCTATTCCAGGTATATGCCGAATGTCACTTGTGAACTGGGAAATGTAGTCCAGGTGACGAAAAGCACGAGGCGAGTGTTTGTCCGATTTAGATGACAGAGCAAACATAAGAGGCTTGTGATCAGTATAAATCACAAAATCCCGGCCCTCAAGTTGATGTTGAAAATGATGAACCGACAGGTAGATTGCTAAGAGTTCACTATCAAACGTACTGTAACAATGTTCAGCTGGCTTTAATTGATGAGGAAAAAATGTCAAAGGCCAAGTTTAGATTGTCAATGCTATGTTGCAAAACAGCACCAACCGCAGAATCCAATGCATCAACTGTTAAAGAGATGCATTGAATTACATTGACTTTGGAGGAGAGAGGTCGGATACTATTAGAGTCAATATAATGACCTAGGAATTCCAGAGAGGTCTGTCAGAAAACACACTTATCGGGGTTGATTTGCACACTATAGGTGTGAAGATGCTGAAAAAGTTGATATAAGTGTTGGGGGTGATTTTCACACATGTTGCTAGCTATGAGCAAATCATCAACATAAGCGAACACAAAGTCAAGTCCACGGACAACTTCATCAGTAAACTTCTGGAATGTGCTCATTGCATTCCGCAAACCGAAGCTCATAAACAGAAACTCAAAATTTCCAAAGGGGGTGATAACAGCAGTTTGGGAAATGTCGTCAGGGTTCATTGGAATTTGATGATAATCTTGGATGAGGTCAACCTTGGTAAAAATAGTACAACCATGCAAGTTTGAAGAAAAATCTTGGAGATTCCTTATAGGATAGTAATCGGGAACAGTGACCGCATTCAAACGTTTGTAATCCCCTTTCCATGCCAAATGTAGAGGAGATGCGCAAGGGCTGGTGAAGGGGCGAATAAGGCTGAGTTGAAGCATATGCTCAAACTCAGATTGAGCCTTTTTGAGCCAATCAGGAGCGAGTCGCTGTGGACGCGAAAAGACGGGTAGTCCGGAAGTAGTGATATAATGGCGAGTCGAGTGTGTGACTTTGAATGATTTGAAAGTTGGATCTACCAGATCTGGGAAAGAAGCCAAAAGGGAATGGAACTGGTCACCAGCAGTGGTGACAAAAAATGACGGGCTGAGAACAGCATTAGTAGTAACCTGAGTAGGCGTAAACAAAGACGTAGAATCGTCCCCGAGTCTCTGTTACCTGACATCTACTAATAAGTGAAAGTGGTTTAAGAAGTCCCTGGCCAGAATGGGGTACAATATATCTGCTATAACAAAAACCCACCTAAAATCCCTTCAAAGGTTGAGATCTAGGTTTAATGAGACCTGACCGTAAGTTTTTATTGGGGATAGATTCACCACGTGCAGGTTAATGGCAGATTGCTTCAGCTTGTCTGAAGTAAGACGCAAAGGCCAAATAGAACAGCTGGATCCAGTGTCAACCATGAATGATTTGTTAGACACACAATCCTTAACAAAGAATGCACGATGAGATGAATAATTGCGGGAAGAATTTGACGTGCCCAAATCTTCCGTAACTAGTTTCCTGACAGCTTGAACAAACAGGGCTGGATGCATCGACAGGCTTTGTCCTTGAATGTGGCATGGTACCAGCAGAGATTGGAAACCGTTGGAGTAGAACTAGCTGACCGTGACTTAGAACAGCTTCTGCTGCAAGATGATGAGAGCTGGCATGTTCTTGCCACAATGTGTCCATGTGACGTGCTAATGCATTGACTCTCTCCAAAATGTCATCATGTGACAAGGGAGAAGACTTTGTGGTAGTAGAGGAAGCTACTACGGGGTTCAAACAGGTATGGTGAGGTGTGGGCTGCACAGTGAACTCTATAATCTTGTCTGCCATGGTGGCTGTCTGATCGAGCTAATTGGAGTTGACTGTTGTGGCCAGTATGTATTGGACATTCGGTGGCAGCCGAGAGAAAAACAGTTTCCTAAGCAGAGGATTGTCCTCAAGTGGAGTGTCACTGAGTTCACACAAACAACGAAGAAACTCAGATGATGGCCTATCTCCCAGGTGTTCATCCTGCATCAGTATCCAGAATTTACTTTCCGTGGATTGTGTGTTCCGACGGAGAACCTCAGATTTGACGGACACATAAGTTGCGTCCAGATGTGGGTCAGCGATTAGATCTTTCACTGAGCGTGCAAGGGGTGCAGGCATCCCACAGTACAAAAGATTTAGCTGCTGTTGGTGAGGCACCGCATGGGTGGAAAAATACGCATCCAATTGAGTGAACCAAAGCGTGACATCAGCAGAGTATGCGGGTAAGCTGGGAAGACTCATTTTGTACAGAGGAAAGAAAAGAAAAGGAAGGACCAAAGAACTGACAAAGGTATTGTTGGAATAGTAACATGTGTGTGAAAAAAAAAATATTCTTTACAAAATTTTTGAATTTTTTTTTTTGTGTACTGTGTGCAGCAATGGAAAAAAAATTTCTTTTTTAGTCACCAAACCTGTGTTGCAGTCCACTGAAAAAAATGTTTGTTTTTTTTTTTTTTTTTTTTTTTT
>NC_068989.1:33123529-33127648 GCF_001194135.2 Octopus bimaculoides | reverse complement strand
TTGTTTTAAGAAGTTGTCAGAAAATGGTGGGCGAACAGGTAATGGTTTTTTTCAACATGTGAAGCAATCTGAACATTGCGGTAGACAGGAACGATGGCTGGAAGTTGATGATTTGCTTGCTTGAAGTGTCCTCCCATAGCTGCATTTGGTGTATGTACTGGCATCAAACATTGACAGTCGACATTGTGGGAGAAATTACTTCAAAAGGAGATTACTTGAAAGAATACTGTGTTGTTCCTTGCAGGAAGAATGCATACAACTTCAAGGTGAAAAACACAAATTCTAAAGGTTCACTTGAACGTGAGAAGATATTCTGATGTAGGGCCAGACTGCCATTCTGTAGTTTGGGTGAGGCATCTACAACGAGAAAGCTTGCGGCTGCCGAAATCCTTTTTCCGTCAGGGTCATCATTTTATAATGGAATTGAAGGCTTGTGACACCTGTGGAGTGTCTCCTTCTCCCATTATAATTATTTCTGTAGTCTTAAGGATCTGGAACACGAAGAAATTTACAAGCAGAGTGCAATTCAATAGTCGTTTATTATTAGTTCGCATTCATGTGGCTCACTACAAGTGACCATCTTTATGGTAGTGCATGGTTTGTTATAGCTCCATTCACATGCGAGTCATTACCTCTGGAGATAACAGGTGAAGTTAGAGCGGGATAAGAGTCCGCTGTGAGCTGCCAGCTTCGCAGTGTTTCTCAGCATAAGCGAGAAGGAAGAAAGAGAGAGAATGTCTTAATTCTCCTGCTTAAATAGTCATTGCCGACGAGAGTCTCACTGTAGTCTTGCACATGACAAATGGTTGCAGGCGAGATCTCACTCCTGTCTCGGACGTGGTAATGGCTACCAGCGATATCTTGTACAAAATGGCGCTGGCTTCTTGTGCCTCACTACAAACTCATAACATAGACATAATACTACAAGGTATTTTGTTCAAAACTGTACCACTTCTGCCTACTAAATAATATAATGCATTTACTCACTATTCTACCATCTCATCTATTTCTTTGCTATGTCCAAATTAAGATTTTTTTTTTTCACAAGACATGTGACCTATCTTTGTATGGAGGAGTATTCTTTAGTATTTTATACATATTTATTTTATCAACTTTGAAGAGACATAGGGTGAAGCTGAACTCAGTACTTAAATGAGGAAAGACAAATTATGTAAAGTGTTCAATGCATATTCTCTTATCTAATTAAAGTGAATAGTAGTTCTGATGACTAGTAATTCTAGTTTGTATGTTAAATCTGCAGATAAAAGTATGTATTGAGAAAAGGCTGTGAAAGTAAAATATTAGTCATTTTATCATTACTGTTTTACTAGAATAGTAACTATTTTCAGTTGTTTTGCTGTGTTATAAAAGGCAAACTTGTTTCTTGTGATTATAGGTTTTATTTGCTACCATTTGTCATTTTCAAGCTACTAAAAGATAATTCTATATGTACTTCACAGTCTGTCACATTTACTGACTTTGTAAGATATGTCTGAAATTCCAGATATCTCACATTTAAATCCTGTATATATATATATATATAAAAATTGAATAAATAGAGTCAATAGGAAGGAGTATGTTTAGACAGCTATTTGATAAACACTAAACATGTTTCGATACAACATAGATCCACATATACACAGGATTTTAATCAAGCAACGGTTTACCTGTATAATGAGATCCAGTTGTATATCCTCAGGTGATATTTAATCGTTGACTTTGCTAACACATCCAGCTGGCTCTTTTGAATCTAGTAGACACTGGCAGTCCCATACTGCTCACCGTCATCATACCTCTACATGCTCGACATAAGTGGCATTGTATACATTGGCTGTCCACTTTACTTCACATGTTATGTTGCACAAGCTAAATTTTATTATTTTGCAAATACACTCACACATATGCTCATGCATATACAATCACTGACACATACACACAACTGCATATCTGAGTGTCTCCATACATACATACACACACACACACACATATATACATACATATATATATATATATATATATATATATTATATATACTCTTTCTCTCTTTTACTTGTTTCAGTCATTTGACTGCGACCATGCTGGAGCACCGCCTTTAGTGGTGCAAATCGACCCCAGGACTTATTCTTTGTAAGCCTAGTACTTATTCTATTGGTTTCTTTTGCTGAACCGCTAAGTTATGGGGATGTAAACACACCAGCATCGGTTGTCAAGCAATGTTGGGGGGACAAACACAGACACACAAACACACACATATATATACATATACATATATACGACAGGCTTCTTTCAGTTTCCATCTACCAAATCCACTCACAAGGCTTTGGTCGGCCTGAGGCTATAGTAGAAGACACTTGCCCAAGTATATATATATATATATATATATATATATATATATAGTTTGACTATAGTTTTTTTTGGGCAGTATGTTAATAAATTAATTTGATATCCTTTCCAACTCTCCATTCTTCTTATTTAATCATATTTATACATATAATAATCCTGCACATATTGAAGAGAATTTTCCTCAACGGTGTTGGTAATTAAACCAGTGAAATTTTGGATGTAGTAATCCAGTATGAGGACAAGATATCCTCACATCGTCTATATATATATTAACAGTTTGACTCAGCTTCATATGACATGAAGTTACATGGGTGTGTAGGATGACCCCATCTCTTCAGATATCTTTGTCTTTCTTCTTCCCCTTCTCTTTCTCCTTCTATCCCCTTTCTTATTTTACTGCCTCTTTCTCCCCAGAAATTTCTTATTTATGCTCAACCAATTGAACTTTCCTTCAAGATACATTATTATACTACATGTACTTAACAACCACATTGCATCACCCACAACATGAACCAAAAAAAATATATAGAAAGCTTGGAAAACTGAAAGTACTTTGTTTCACAAAAGCAACTAAGCCTAAACTTTGAAGTCACTGTCAGATTTTCTCTTGTAAAAATAATATATGATATTGTATTCAGATTTATTGAGTGATCCTTCTTTTAATGTTTGACTCTACTTTTGTATAACTGTACGTATATGTATTTATGTGTGTGTGTGTGTACATACATACATACACACACACACACACACACACACACACACACACACACACACACACACACACACATTTATTTGAAGCTGGAGCTCTCTGTATCAATGCTGTTAATTACCTGTGGAACAGTATACACAGAATAGTGATGAAATGATGCCTCAGCTTTTAATAAATGAATAATCTGAATTAGATGTATGAAATGCTGTTTATAAGTTCAAAAGCATGCACATGCAATAGTTTTCTGCAATCTGTCTTAGATTACATCTTATTCCCAATTTTTATAGATCTATTTTAACCTAAATTCTTACCATCAAATATCATTAAACATCTAAGAATCATCATCATCATCATAAGTTCATTTTCCATGCTGGCATGGGTTGGACAGTTTGACAAGTTCCAGTGAGCCACGGCTGCATTGTACTCCATGTCAGCTTTGCCATGATTTCTACAGCTGGGAATCATGCCAAAGTCTACATAGAGCATGATGCGACCTTGTGGCTCACTGGATCCTGTTTAACCACCCAACCCATTAAATATCTTAGCATATATATATATATATATATATATATATATATATATATATATATATGGTAGCATGTAAAGAAAAAAATCAACTTTTGAATGTCAGGCCTAATGGAGGCAAAGTGGCTGAATTACTTTCGAGTGTTGGACCTCATGGAGGCGAGGTGACTGAGTTCCTTTCAAGCGTTGGGCCTCATAGAGGCAAAGTGGCCGAGCTCCTTTCAAGTGTTGGACCTCACGGAGGCAATGACCAAGACCTTTGGCATTATGTTGTGCTTGAGAAGAAGACCTATCAAGCTGAGCAAAATCATAGTCGTGGCAGATACCGGTGTCACGCAAATGGTACCTGTGGCAGTGGTACGTAAAAGCACCCATCACACTCTCGGAGTGGTTGGCATTAGGAAGGGCATCCAGTTGTAGAGAACCATGCCAAATCAGACTGGATCCTGGCACAGCCTCCCAGCATGCCAGCCCAGTTAAACCATCCAACCCATGCCAGCATGGACAATAGATGTTAAATGATGATAATATATATATATATA
>NC_068989.1:33116121-33123217 GCF_001194135.2 Octopus bimaculoides | reverse complement strand
ATACTACATACATATACACCTTTTTTTTAAATTGAATGAAATTTAATAGTATTTTAGAATGTCTAATGGAATTTAAAATTATTTTTATGCATTTGTGTACATTTAAACTAATTAAATATTATTTTACAGAATAATAGAATTAAAATTTCTTTGATTAAAACCCTTTCTAACATGGACGTATCCAAAGAGCATTTAAGGCACATAATGCTTTATAAGTACAAAAAAAGGAAACTCTGCAGCCGAAATGACTTGAAACATACACTCAAGTGGGAAAGAATGCTTGAATGAAAGAACTTGCAGAAAATGGTTTGCAAAATTCAGAAGTGGAAATTTCAGCCTTGAAGATGAAGATTGAACAGGATGTCCAGTTGAGTTTGATGATAAGCTCCTTGAGGCATTACTTGAAGAAAATCCTACATTATCAGGTGAAGAATTAGCAATAAAGCTTAGTTCAAACCATACAATTGTTCATCGTCATCTTCAACAACTTGCAAAGATTCCTAAACTTGGAAAATGGGTGCCTGATGAATTTTCTAAAAGCAACCGCAAATCCCGAGTTGACATCTGCTCTTCTCTCCATTCTCGCAAACTCATTTCACCCTTTTTGGATAGACTTGTAACTGGTGACGAAAAATGGATCTTCTATTGAAATGTTAAACATCATAAACAGTGACTTGGGAAAAGGGAAAAGGCTCAACCACAAACAAGAAGGGAACTTCATGGAAAAAAGGTTCTTCTCTCTATCTGGTGGGATTGCAAAGGAGTAATTCACTTTGAATTGTTACCACCTAATGCAACAATCAATGCTCAAGTCTACTGTCAGCAATTAGAGTGTTTGAACCAAACTTTGAAGAAAAAAAGACCCCCTTTAGTGAATTGAAAAGGAGTGATGTTTTATCAGGACAATGTGCGACCCTACACTGCAAAGATCACATCACAGATGATCGAAGAGCTTGGTTAGGAAAAAATTCCCCATCCACCTTATTCTCCCCACCTTGCTTCTTCAGACTACCATTTGTTTCATGGTTTATAGAATCATTTGGGGGACATAACTTTCACAAGCCATGAGGAGGTTGAAACTGACATTTCAGAGTTCTTCGCTTTGAAACCAAGAGTTTTACATTGATGGGATTAAATTGCATGTAAATAGATGGAAGGAAGTCATAAATAATCAGGGAAACTACATTGATGATTAAATTTCGATTACTTGTTTTCTTTATTCAAAATTCGGACAGAACTTATGGGATGACCTGATATATATAATTAAGATGTTTTGCAATTGTGTGTATAATTGTAACCTTTTGTTGGTATCAGTATTTTTAATGACAATCATGTCATGCATACAATATGCATAAGTATCTCAAATTTTGAAATGAGTTAATGTTAATATATTGAGATGTGTTAGTTTCAAACTTTTGAACTTAATTTTATTGTTTTTTTGTTCTCTATGTTACAATCAATTCATTCTTTGGTCATCTGAAGATATACATATCTCTTGGTTAAATTGAAGCTAAACACCTTTATCTTCAACACAGTTTCATAACACCGTGTAACAGATTTATTTTGTCTTTGGTCAGCAGGTGTTATTTTCTATTTGCTTCTATTTAGAAATCAAAAGAAATTACTACTATTCTCTTCAAACTTTGCCTTTGTGACCTGGACATCAATGTTTTGAAACTGACCTATTTTTCATTACATGTCAGACAGATTCAGCACTGAGTTGCTGAAACAAAAATATTGTTATTGCAAATATCTTGCTCAGAACCACATTTTTGCTAGTCAGTTGCTTGACCTTCACCACTTGAGCATGTCCCTTAGTGGCTGGCAGTATGTGCTTCTCTGTGTTGAGAGGGATTCTTTGGAGTTTGAATAAATGTAAGAAAAGCAAAGTTTGAAGGAAATATTAGCCATTTTTCATACTTTCTAGGGGTAAGCAACCCTAGGACAAAAATCATGTTACACAGTGTAATCACTAGTAGTATGGTAATAAAAATATAATGTAAGATAAAGAAACCTGGAAGATGAGGTTAATAATCTCCAGATTACTCAAGATTCTCATTTTTCATTGCAGGAAGTTGCTCATACTCACACATCAGTCGACAATGACAGGAAGATGTATTTACAAGCGGCAATTGTACGTATAATGAAAGCAAGGAAAGTCAGCAGGCATAACCTACTAATTGATGAGGTAAGTATCAAACATAATATTTATATGTGATGAACAAAAGATCTACGATGACATAGTCTTTTATTCCCAACATATATAAGACTTTGAAATCCTATTTTTGCCTATATATTTCAGCTAATATGTCAAACAATTTATACACCAATTTGCTTGAATTCTAGATTTTACCCTTCATAATACACCAACTTTTCCTTGTCTTCTCACATTCAGTAAAAGTTAAATAAATTGTGAGAACCCTTTAAAAGATGTTTATTGAAAAATAAAAAGTAATGTCCTTGAACTTTTAGTAACAGCTTCCATCTAAAAAAAAAAACACTACACCTCACTCTCTCCTTAACCTAACCTAATAAGATATTAATCAGGGTTAAAGAATACATTATCTTTGGTTGATTGCTGATCATGTACAAGATCCTAAGTCACCTGCTTTGAGGGCTTGTACCTAATAAATACTCTATCAGTATTTAAATCACTTTTAACAGACTTTATCTTCATCATTGCTGTTACTTCCATTCCACTTTATTGAAGGAAATATTAATCATTTTTCATACTGATATGAGTTTTGATGGGTATGCCATCCAGCTCACTATTGCTTGTGACCCTTTGTCATTTTATCCACTCTACATATGAGGTGAGGCCAAATCTCAAATGACACTAGGGTTTTATGCTTTCTATTTCTACTAAGAACTGGTTTTTCCTTGTTTACTTTATCATAATTTTTTTAAAATCAGCTGGTCAAAAAAAAGAAGAAGCAATGCTCATTAACTTTGCAGGCCCCCTAATATTGGTGAAATTGATGTAGTGAGGAGGTACAAATCATTTCTCTTGATATATATATATAGTGATTGAATTACTCTACAATAATATATGACTTGCTAGTTCAGAGAAGCAGATTCATTATAGGAGCTGTTGCTGAACAAAGGGAAAACAGTAAATCTGTTTACTAGTGCTGTGTTGAGTAAGTTAGACAAATTTTCCAGATTATAGTTTTGTTGGGGATGCAGTATTGGATGTTAGTATGGACAAAATCACCAATTGATCAGGATTGAAGTATTTTCTGGTCCTGGAGAGGACCAAGTGTTTTGTACATGGTTTTGCAATATTATACATATGTAATTGCTATGAAAGTTTAAGACATTACAGAACAAGTTTGAGGTATTAGCAGTATTTTGTTCATGAACAGGGAGTATATAGTTTTGCAAGAATGATTTCTTGGCATATGGAATGGTAGTGATTTGTGTTGTTGAAGGAAGTAATATTGTCAGGAGTGAGGTGTCTCTCTTGCATGTGAATGTTGCCCTGTGTGGAAGATACTGAAGAACACAAAGTGTTGTTACTGGCATATAAGTATGTGCATATAAATAACAACAAGATGGTAATTTATTTCCACGACAGTTAATGTGAGAAACCTTGAGATACAACAGAGTTCATAGAAAATGAGGTAAAAGAACTTTTTTGATGCATGCTGTGATATGATGATGATGATATCAAACAGAAATCTTCCATCTATAAAATAAGTGACAGATAGAGATCACAGAGAGCTAATTTAGGGTTTAAACCATTCATGGTTAAGGACAACAGCATAACTTACATGGTATTTTTCAAGTTTAACACTAAGGTTGTGTTACATAGGAAAGCAGATCTGTGGTTAGTCTGTTTCCATAGATATTTTACTGATGGTTATTTTAAAGGAAAGAAAACTCAGCACACAAGGTGATGAAGAAGATGACCAGATGCATTCCAACTGTGACTACCTTTTTTTAGCATATTTATAACTACACTGTTCAATGTGTTCTTGTACAAGATAGTGGATGTGCTTTGAATGAGTTTTAGCTGCTATGATCTAGTAGATGAAACATCCCTCATTGGCTCAGTTGGTAATTTTGGTTGTTTATGACTGTTTCAGTCACCTTTGAAATATTGCTAGTGAGGGCTATAATTAGGTAGATGGCTGGGCCTGAGAGACTAGCATTTGATGGGATAAGAGACATCTATGTGTACGTATACAAGTTGAAAAGTGAAAAATTGAAGAATTTGGAGAGAATATGGGCTTATCCTGGAACACACTGAGATGATGGAAGGAATACTGTCATGAGCTGCCACAGTGTTGGTTTGGACTGACCATAATGCTTTCTCACTTAATGACTATTTGTACATGATAGTCAGCAGGTAGAATTGCAGGAAGAGATTTGTTGTGTACAGTATGGAGACAAAAGCAAAACATGCATCAAAAGTGGTGGCATTATCTGTCCAAATAACTGTTTATGTAGCCAACTTGCTTGAAGAATGGTAGATAAGAGGAATCTGCAAAGTTACAAATCCTCATGGCAATGGAGCAGAAGGTCCAGCTGCATTGTGGATAATGAGCAAGATTGCAATTTGTGTTGCACAAACACATTTTTGTTTTCTCAGTGAATGTCTTATCATTGATGCTTCTCTGTTGTTGACTGTTGGTGAGGTTGTACAGGTGTTGTAAGTGGAGTTCTTCTCTTGCACAAGGTTATGAATCTTAATTATATAGGGAAGATGATATTAGTCACCTACCTAACTATCTTAAATTAGAGATGAAGCATGTAATAGAACGACCGTGCGAACCAAAGGAGAATGGCAACGTAGAGGAAGATGACTCCTTTAAACGCGTCGCACGGTCAAACACAAAAACATAATATATTACATAGAAGGCTCGTCGTGAGAGATACGAGCCAAATGCCAGAAGGAATCAGAGAGTGACAAACACAATCGTTAGATGTATAAAGAGAGTAAGTTTATTAACATAGTGAAACTGTAGTGTCTGTGTGCGTGCATGCGGCATATATAAATAACACAGTAGATAAGTCAGGCCTTCGTGTACAAGAGTATGTATACAACAATATGAAATGACGGACTGTCGTATAAGCATGAGTGTGTGTACAATATGTGTGTGTGTGAGTGAGAGGAACACAGAATATAGAAAGAGTGTCTGTAACATAGACTATAAAAGTCCTAAACACAGAGATAGAGAAAACCAGTTCGTATAAGAGTTACACTAGATATAGAATGTTCATACGCAGGAAGTTGTGGCCAAGAGAGCAGAGCTGTTGTATCACATGTTGTGTGTGTTGAGCGTCGATGCTGCGATTGGTTACCTGGTATAGTGTATTCTAGCAGTTTGGTTCTGACTGTCAACTCATGGTGGAAATAATCCACTCATACAGTGTAAAGATGAAACCGTGTTTGTTGTTGTTGGTGTGTACTCTGGTGGTGGGGTTGCTGGCAACGACATTGGTAGACAGTACATTGGTGGTGAAGACATCGTCACTGGAAACTGGCTGTAGCTGTGTTCTGTATGTGTGTGTGGTCAGCGACCAGACCTGTGAGAGGTCTGAAATCGAAGACGACTAGCGCGTTCAAACAGGCTTATTTATAGATGAAATACGGCTCACTGGAAACCCAGAAAAACTCTCTCTCACATGACCTTATTATAAGGCCACGACTGGACAGAATGCACCCTGGCGCGAAGCAGAACTGGGGACAATTGCCGCACAAATGAGAACCAATCAGGGTGATGGACACAAGGGTCCAAGGCAGCCGAAGGCTAGATGTTAGCCGCTTCGTTATCATTCATGATTGAATGCCCGAGAGAGAGGTTTCACCACAAGCGTATTTACTGCCATTGATAGTCAATGCAGGGTCATCTAGTCCTGAATTCTAATATTGCTTCAACAATTGTAATGTATGGTAGAGAGCTAAAGAAAGATCTCTGGTGAATAACTATATGTACTCTAAATTTCTCACTGAATTGACTTCTGATCTTAACTTTGCTTACTTCATTCTCATGCATAACTTGAATGACTTATGCTATTCATCTTACTTAGTTTATCAATGCCACCACATTATGGAGCATAGAATCCTGTTGAAGGTTTTCTGACCAACAAATACAAAATAATAGTTCTTTTTCTAAAATTTGTCATACAAAAAAAAAAAATGTAACAACATATTTGATTAAAACCCCTAAGGATCGCAATGAAGACTGGATCATTATACTTAAAATACTGATTGAATAATTATTTTATCCAAAGTAAACTGTATGATCTGAAGAAACTTCAGGTGGTCTATAAATAATTCAAAAATGGATGTGGTGTCAATGAATGTTGAAAGCTGGTGAAAAAAATACCATGTACATAGAGAGTATCTTTGGAAAAATAAGACATAGAAGAGATGTTTAATGACCAAAATGAATGGTTATGCACTGTACAATAGGCCTGTCTGACTGATGTCAGTATGGAAAAACTGACATAAAAATGCTGATTATATATTTGTCCATGACTTACATACTAAACCCTCAAGTGGCTTGTGCTTCTGATATATGTGGTGGGTAGCATATCCTGACATTTTGGCCTATGGGATCAAGAGGAAATATGTTATAGGGTTTGAAAAGTTAATTAGTTGGAATATTTTATAAATGACAAATTTACTGACTTTAAAGCATCTAGTGAGTCCTATTTGGAAAAGGGTGGGTTCTGCCAGGTTGAATTGCTGTTATGACCTAGTAGATTATGAAACCCTTATAACATTTCTTAATATAGTTTTATTTATTTATTTATTTCTCTTTTATACCTTTCAGGTAATCAAGCAGTCCAAATCTCGATTCACACCTAGTGTTAGTCTCATCAAGAAATGTGTAGAAACATTAATTGATAGACAGTATCTGGAACGATCTCCAAACCAAGCAGATGAATATGTCTACGTTGCATGATAACAATGTTACCATAGAACACAACTCCTGTTAGTATGACTACAACCAGCTGCCAACATTAAAAGTTTCTGTGACTTAACCTTGTTGTTCATTTGGGAACAGGGTCTCTTTAACTAAGGTTGTCTTTCATGGTGAAGCAAGATTTACCAAACATAAGCCTTGCTCTTCTAACAATATAT
>NC_068989.1:33114089-33116111 GCF_001194135.2 Octopus bimaculoides | reverse complement strand
ATATATATATATATTGTATTCCTAGCTTATCAAGTGACTTGAAGATTTGGGAATGCAGTGTGATAAAAAGGAGAAAAAAGGGATAGATCTGCAATAAAAACAAAGAAAATAATTTCTCATTTAATTTGTAGTCTTTCCTATTTGTTTCTTGTGTCTCTTGTTACTTTCTGTGGTTATGAACCTTATTTTGTCTACATGTAACCCAAATCCTTTTAAAGTTTGTTCAAAAATTTTGTCTTAATGTATATCCTCTCTCTCTCTCTCTCTCTCTCTCTCTCACACACACATATATTCAATAATACTTAGCAGAAATCGTTCCAGAATAACACAGTAACAAAAAAAGGTCCTACGATTTTGGCCATTTAATATTGTTTATCTTTGAATAAATAAAGGGAATTGTGAGTATATTTAAAATATAAATACTTTTAAGGAATGAAAAAGACAAAATTTCAGTTAGACACAGCTCTATATTTGTCTAAAATATATATCCATTGAACAAACTTTTGTAAGGTATCTCTATCTATTTAAAAATTTTCTTTTGACCTGGCAACCAATAAGAAGCGACTGTTCTATTTTCTTTGTAAATTTAACTTTTAACATTAATAACAATGAGAGTTACTCAGTGTTTTGAAATGAAGTTTTTGCTACATTTTAAGTAGTATGAATTTACTAATTAGGAAATCGAGGTTCTCTTTAGTTAAAGTTGTCTCTCATGGTGAAGCAAGATTTACCA
This sequence comes from Octopus bimaculoides, assembly GCF_001194135.2. Taxonomy (NCBI): domain Eukaryota; kingdom Metazoa; phylum Mollusca; class Cephalopoda; order Octopoda; family Octopodidae; genus Octopus; species Octopus bimaculoides. The sequence continues at coordinate 33,115,378 of NC_068989.1, read as the reverse complement.
AACAACATAAATCTAACTCTCCAGACTCAAAGATTTCAGAATATACTGTGATAAAAAGGTATAAAACAAGAAAATTATTCCTTATTTAACATAATGTCTTTCCTATTTGATTTTTGTATCTCTTGTTACTTTCTATACCAATCAAACTTAATTTGACTACATGTAATATAATTCCTTTTAAAGATTGTTCCAAAATGTTGGCTTCTTGTTCTTTATAGATTTCAAACTGAGTTGCTGTTGTTGGTATATAGCTTCCATGTTTGGATTGGTGCTTCTTTAATACTTCATACTGAACAAAATCCAAATGTGCCAATTAACTCAAGCTGCAACCTTAATCTCACTATCAAAATATTTCTTTATTAGTTTTATTTAATCCGTATTATTCAGCTTAATGCCAGATAACCTGGAGCTAAGTATGTTTTTTTAAATTCCTGTGGTTAGTGACAGCATTTATTCTTATACCATTTTGTATATTATTTTCCAGATATTTCCTCCTATGTCCTTTATTGTTACTATTATGCAATTCATGAGTTTTCATGCTTATAAACTGGTTTTAATTTGCTTTTATATAATTCCTTCCTTTAGAAATTTGAAGTGCTGATTAATATATTTTATCCTTTAAGGTAGCTTGAAGGTCTAATAATTGTGTGTTCATTTTATTTTTCATATAAACTGTGTATTTATTCTGCTAAGTAGGGATTGATGTCAATAAAGTTCACAAAGTCCAGTTAGTTTTTGTGCTGTGAGATGTGAATTCTAATGTTTTTTGGTAGATCCCTTCAACAGAGAAGAAATATTGACAAGTGTGTTGGGTGGCTTGTTTTTCTTTTATGTGACTCTCACAAGTTTTGATTGCCTGAATAAGATTTACAATCCCGTAGAAGATTACACTCATAGAATCTCAATGATTTTATGAAAAGTGTAACAGTTTTCTTGCAAAAAAAGGCATTTGTTAATGAAATTGGATGTTTGGTACAAATGTACTCTGGTAAGTATAGCTGTTCATAGAATGGTAAAAAAAAGAATAAAGCTCAAACCTATTAGTAGGCTATCTATGATTGGAAAATATCATTTAAAGGCTGTAAACATTCAAATTGTGTTATTTTACTAATGGGCTTTCTGAAAACTTTTTGCTATAAATGTTCTTGCTACACTGGTAATGTAGTTGATTAGCTGGTTACATCAACAGACTTTGATCTGCCACTCTTAAGGAGCTATCTTCACTTCATTTCAATAAGTTAAATTTTATTGTATCACAACTCATTCTCTCTCTCTCTCTCTCTCTCTCT